>NW_010367622.1:870535-928231 GCF_000414095.1 Morus notabilis
ACCGCTCTTTATAAAGAAATGTAGCCTCGACCCTAAACCGTAGGATGAAATCATTGTTCATCCAATGGTGGAGATGAGAAGTCGTGATCCAACGGCGAGGGCATAAGCGGAAAACTAAAAAGACGCGATCCAACATCCTAGATTCATCCATTCAAAAAAGAGAAGTGACGTCTGACAGGTTAATTTGATCGATGCAACTGATGCCCTGCCCAAGAAGCATCTTGTGCGCCATAACCATCATTGCCTAAAGAGGCTTAGGGTTGGAATCCTTCGCAAGCAAGCAAACTCCGGGGAGGAGAGTTAAGGTGTAAACCCCATACATGGTTAAAGCTCGAAGCAATCCAAAGGAAACACTCAACCTGGGGGGCAAATGTTATAAGGTAAAATCATGAACCATAAATAAAGACATTAAGTGATTGAGGACAACTCTGCCTTAGCTGCCACATCGGATGGCAGTTCTCTTAGGAGCAGACTGCTAATTAAGGGAGTGGCATACATATGAGGTTGACCGCTTTCAAGAGATGCAAAGGACAATATGAGGTCGACCACACCAACAATTATAGGCGATGATGGTTCTGGGAGCGCTTATGAAGTTAAGCCTACGGAAGTCGAGAGAGATACAAGATTTGCTCTGAGATTTGCTATTTGTAATTCAATTATACGAAATTTAAACAATGAAATCGTCCTGATTGATTTTAATCTCCATCTTTTGGGAAACTATCCCAAAAAGATGAGGAGAACATCCCCAAATTAAATAGAAAAACCAGCAGAGATGATGGTCTACGATATAAATAAGGGATTGTAAGTCGAAAGATCTCTAAGTCTCATACATAGCAATTAGAGTGTGTAATTCTCTCTAAAAAGTAGTGAACTCTCCCCCCACAGTGGACGTAGCTCTTGAATTAAGGGTGAATCATTATAATTCTGGTGAATTCTTGCTTTTTAATTGCTTTTAACTGTGATTTTGATAATAAAAACTCACGCAAACCGTTTTGAAACTTGTTACATTTCTGTTGACGAATTTTCACCATCAATAATAGCCAGTGATTAATTTTTTAGAATTTAGTTTTTTCCACTCCAACCATTAGCTAAATGGTTAGCTGTGTTAGAGAATCTATTTCACACTAGCTAAATACAGCTATCAAGAAATGACTAACTATTTAAATTTTTATATTATTTTATTGTTTTAATCCATATTAAATACAAAGGTTTTTTTTTTAATTTTTAGAATTTAATGAAGTTATTTATATTTTTAAACTTAATAAATATTAAATAATTTACACTTAAGTATGCTTAGAGCCTAAAAATTGTTAGCTAAAATAACTTTCAAACTATTTGATCTAAAATTTAGAGAGTTCACTTGGAAATGCTCTAATAACTTTTAAACCAAGAAAAACAGAGAAAAAAGTGTAAATAATTTGTACTTGCACTATACAAGCATATATCTAGTTACATTTAGGGGGCGTTTGGTATGCAAGAATCAGTAGGAATCATATTCCCGGGAAAGTGATGAAGGGTAATATGATTCCTAGGAATAATACATTATTGTGTTTGGTTCCATACAAGAATCTTTTTCAAATTCCTAGGAATATCACATTACTGTGTTTGGTTGTGCATGGGAATGTTGTGAATTAAAAAAATCTTTTTTTAAATGAATAATAATAATAATAATAATAATAATTATTATTATTATTATTATTATTATTACTATTATTATTATTACTATTTTGAGATTCTCGAGAATTTGAATAACACCCTATTAGGCGGGTTTAAGATTACTCCAAAATATGTTAATGTGAAATTCATGAGCTTCACTTTCTTGAATTTTAAAAAAATTTAATAATTATATCAAATATGAGAATCTAAAAGATTTTCATTCTCACCCCTATAATTATCCCATATCAAACGCCTCTTAGAGGCCCTTTCAAATATTTGTAAAATCCTTGTTAAATATAAAATATTCAAAATAAGTTTGAATGCGCAAAAATGTCACAAGCAAATTCATCTTCAATTCAATTCATTTAATCTGGTTGTCAGGTACGAAGGAAGGTAGGCAAAGAAAGTCAATCAAGAAGGAAAAGTCAAAAATGGTGGGCTGTACTTGATTGTACAGTTTTGTCATCTTCTGCTTTGACTGACTAGGACTTACAGGAACACGTTGATCATGACGACTCTTGACTTTTTGAACTCTTCCCTTGGGAGTATTCCCGCCGGATTATGCCACGCGTCCTTCCTGTGAGAATCCACCCCTTAGCCTCCACCGTCGATCTTCATCCCACGATCCTAATTCGGTTAGCGGCCAGTAACTGAAGGGCAGGCAGTGATAAAGTGCACAAAATACTCTTGTGCGCTCTTGAAAGGTAAGACTAGTTTTTATTTTTTATTTTTTATTTTTACTTTAGTACTAATAAGTGTTCATCCTGGGGTTGTCGACCATCAGCAAAATATAATTCTAAATCAACAAATCGAGTTAGAGTTATATTTACACGTAAAAAAGAAATATAATCGACACAATTTAAATAAGAATTTAACAGTGAATATTCTTAATAAAGGAAAAGAAAAAAATTAATGGCTTAAAAATATTTTGTATTGACAGAGAATTTTGTTCTTTTGACCCTAATTTGGAGTCAATTCGACAGCCTATTTCTTATAATAAAAACATGAGAATTTTGTGTTAGCCTACAAAGATATCTCACTTACATTGTATAACTGACCAAGAGATTATATTAGGAACATATGAATAATATATAAGATTAATTTTGCATATGACTCCTAAACTTTAGAGTCATTTTCCTTTTACCGTTTAAATTCTGAAACCTGTTATTTTATCATTTAAATTTGTCTCATTTAAGTCCTTTTGTAAGAATTTCTATTAAAATTAAATGGAAAAAAGATAATGTTAAATATAGTAATATGGTTTTCAACGATAGTATTTTTAGTTTCAAGAACTTTGATCAGTTAAAATGTTATTTTTTTTTTTTAGTTTCAAGAACTTTAATTAGTTAAAGTGTTATTTTCTACTTTTGTTTTTTCCAAAAATTTAGGCGATAGTTCGGTGTAGTTTAAAAACATAAAGGTTCATTTCGCCGTTTTGAGTTTAGAATTCAAATATTACTACAGTAAAAAGCTCTCAGAAACAATCATATTTAATTTTTTTGTTATAGTAAAAAGCTCTCACATAAATTCACATCTCAACTTGAATTAAAAACTCGAATCAGCGAACTAAACGGGCTCAAAAGTTATCTTTTGAATAAAAAGGTTGCCACGTTCACTAATAATAGGCAGTTACACCTACTATTAAAAGAATAAAGCTCTTAAATTAGTATAAAAAGTAGACTAGAGTTGGTGTTTCTAACACTATTCTTAGTTAAAACTCAGCGGATACTTTATAGATTTTCTTCTAATAATGACTCAAATTTATATGAAATTTTTTCATAAATAATCTAACAGAAAGTATTCTGAATAAAATATTTTCCAATTTTCTTTGGAGTAATAATATATTTACTTAAAGCGGGTAATGAATATCATCCGTGAAGTTTTAACCCTTTTGGACTTTTGTTTTTTTCTTTGTCATTTCCCCTTCTCAAATTTTTTTTTTTTTTGGACTTTCCTCTAAGCTTCTGTATAAAATTAGCGATTTAGCTGCATAAAAAATTTAAATTTTAGGCAAAAAGAACTATTCAGTATTTTTCTCAAATTTATTTCTTTTATCGTATTTCTCATAAAAGCATCTCTAATAGAACTCTCTCAATTTTAATTAAATTTTAATTAAAATAATTAAAAAACTATTTTAATTAGTAATTTTTAAGTGATTCACTCTAAAAATAAATATGAGAAAAGTAGTTAACAGTAATTTTTAACTAAAATTAAGATGTTTGGATATTTTTAGCTCTCTTAATTTAATGCTCTAACTAAACTATTTCTATCTTTTTTCTAAAAATATGAATAACACTTGCAGGTCAAAATCTAAACCGTTATGGCTTGTTTGAGACATACATTTAAACTCGAATTTAAGTTCTATTATAGTGTTTTTTTATCTCATAAAAAATTTAAAATTTAAAATTTTTTTTTTAAAAGTCTGTTTAGTTCATGCGTTTAAACTCGTAATTTTTTATTATAACTTTTAAAATTTAAATATTTTGTAAAAAAAAAATACTAATAAAATTATGAATTTAAATACATAAAACTAATAGACTTAAAATTTCTACTAATAAACTCAAATTATGACTTAAATACATGTTTTAAACGGGTCCTTAATTCATATTTCATGCGAGTATGACAACGATAGCCGTCTAGAACATATAAGCATTCTTAAAAAAAATAATAATAGAAAAAAGAATTCCACATTAATTATGAGATAGAGAGAGGGGAAGGTTCTTGTTGGAGAAGTTGTTGACGTACGACTGCTGCGGTGGCCTTTTCGGGGGTAAGAATGGGACCGCGTGGAGGGTGACGTGTCGTCTGACTTTTGTCAGTCAAATTCAAGTGTGTCAGTACTTCGTGAACAAAAGCTTTTGTCTTTAATTACCAGATCTACATTGAATCCTATTCCCATTCCTCCCGCGCGTCATTCTTACGTTTTCATCTCGTCATAATTTCTTTATCACTCTTTAGAGAGCGTTTACCAAGTAAAGAAATTTGATGAAAAAAATTATAAAGTAATAAAATTAATGACATATTTACTTATTAAGATTGAGAAATGTGAATAGAAAATAAGAGTTAATCTCATATTTATTTACTCTTTTTTTTTTTAAATAGAAGTGAGATTGATGAACTCCACTTAAATTTGAGATTAAGAAATGAGAATGACACTCCCTTATCCTACCTTGAGATTATAACTCTCATTTTTTATATTAACATTAAATTACCATCATACTATTATTTTACTTATAAATATAAAATTTAAAAAATAATAATTGCAACATATATTTATTATTTTATTCGTCTAATATTATAATATCAGCCTAATTATTATTAACTTTAATAAAATAAATATGTACTTTATTTGTTTAATAAATTAGTAATATATTTTAATTTTTAACATTATTTTAATTTTTATTTATTGTATTTAAATTTTTTAACAATTGACTTTTATATTTTTAAATAATTGTACAATTTATATTTATTATTTTAATACCCTATTATTACACTAAATATTTTAATTATGATTAATTTTAATATAATAAGTATAATAATTTATTTTTTAATGAAAAATATAAAATTGACTTAAAGGGTATATTAGTACTTCTACACTATCTCATTTCGATTTTGGGTGTAAGTAAACACATAAATGGGATTTGGAGTGACTCCGATTCCAAATCTTATCACTAAGTAAACAACTTATTCTGACTCTGAATCCTAGCCACTTCGAATCCTACCCACTCCGATTCATGTTCATTCCAATTGTGTGTAGATAAACATGCTATAAGGGTTACTCATTCTCTTTCATGCTCTTAATTAATTAAAACACGCGAGTATTCAATATATTATATTTTAGTGTGTCTATTGACACTTTTGTTTTTTATTTTTTTTTACCTTTCACACATCCCGTTTTAATATTACTAAAATATTCATTAACAAAACTACTTTTAAGGACAATAGTACTTAAAAAAATGCTCATTACACCCCACCATTAAAAAGAAATATATTGGGTGCGTTTAGAATTGTTTTCGAAAATTTTTTCGCACGTCTTTTGAGACACAAAAATGAAAACGGTCTACAAATCGCATTTGATTAATACAATTTTTGAAAACAGAAACGAAAATAAAAAACAATGAGAGTGATTTTTGTAAAGAAAGTAGAAAATGATTAAAAATTATTTTTCCTTTTCCGTTTTCATTTTCTAGTACTTATCAACAAAGTTATATAAAATAATTAATTATTAATTATATTAAATATTAATTAATAGTTAATAAATAGATATACTTAATAACTAATAAATAAATAGTAATTACTTATTTAGTAACTAAATATTAATTTATTACTATTAAGTTTTTAAATTTATTAATAAAATAATAATTAATATAGTAATTAATTATTTAGTTAAAGATTAATTGCTAAAAATTAATATTATAACATATTAACAATAAAACAAGTAATAATAAGTTATTAAATAAATAATTAATAATTAATGTATCAATCATATATTATGTTAATTATAATATATTAATTAGTAAATAATTGGTAAATAAAAAATAAATAGTAATTACTCAATTAAAAATTAATATTAAATGATAATTATCAATATGTAATATACTAATCAATTATGATTAATAATTGATAATTAGTAATTAATCATTATAAAAATAATAATTACCAAAAATTGATCATGTGATATATCAAATAATAGATTATTAAATAAACATTAGTAACTAATTAACTATTTATTTAATTATGTAACTAACAATTAATAATTTAAGTAGTAAGTAGAATATTAATAAATTATGTATATACTAATTATTTTTCTTAATACACTAATTAATTACTTATAATCTAATAAATATGAGTACATTACTAACATAGTAATTACTTATAATTAATTACTAATTACTATTTTTTAATTATTTAGCTTATTAAATTATTATATATAGTTTAATTACTAATGTACTCATTAATGATAATTTATCTATTGTTATTATATTATTAATATATTAATTTTTATTTGCTAAATAATTATCAATTATTAATTGCTTAATTTATTAATTTAAGATTATTAATTATATGTACTCAAAACAAATATAAATGTAACTAAATACGATTTCACTTTTTTATCATACTCAAACCAATTTCTTGAAAGACCACCAAACGTAATTTCAAAATTGATTCTAAAATAATTTTTAAAACAATCTCATTTTCATTTTTGTACCAAAAATAAAACCATTTTGAAAACATTACCAAACGGGTCCATTGCATTCTAAAATTTATTGTGCCTTACTTTTATGAAAGAATAGGGATGAATTTCAATGTGAAGAGCCTCCAAACAAAATGTACGCGGTTAAAGTTTTCCTTAAAAATTCTTGTTTTTTTAAAAAAAAAAAAAATTAATTCTTGATGGCTATATCATTAGTTTTGAAAAATTCGTGATTCGCTAAAAGATTTTGAAGAGAAATTTCTTCCTCTTATTTTGTTACTGATTGAGTACAAAGAGATCATAATTCATATTTTTTTGCTGATTGCACCGGTTTGAGTATAATCAATTACTCTACTATTGTGGTTGTCGATAATTTCTGATCAAAATGAAAGCAATTAAGGAATGCGTAATGGGCTGCATAGCCTTTAGCGATCATTTTGATATATAAACGGAGCCGGCTTCAAAAAACGAATAAAGCAATAACGTTTAAACGAAGTTTGACTATCAACCGAAAAGTTTCACGATTGAATATGGAAAGGTTTTTTTTTTTTTTTTTTGGTTGGTTGCCTATGTCTTCTGCACTCTAATGGAAGCACTGGTTTATTAATGTCCTTACTAACCGTATCTCTCCAAGAAAACTGGTTTTTGTGGCTTTCTAGTTGTTTTGTCGTTGGGGATTGTAGTTATATTACAGTATGAAGAATAATATTTGTTAATTTTCTGTGCGGTAGTATCTCACACAAGAACGACAAAAAAAATTTGGAAATCAATGTCCTTACTAACCATATCTCTCGAAGAAAAATTAAAAAAAAAAAAAAAACACTTTAATTTCATATATATGAAAAAAAAATAAGAAAAGAGAAAAGGGTAAGTTTGATTGATGGTGTAACAAGTAGAATGATGGTGGTTTAAGAATGTGTGTGTAAAAAGTAAAATTGGGAGTGATTTAGTTGTAGGGATTTTAAAAAAAATTTTAAGAGGGGTGTAATAAGTAAAATAGGGGGTGGTTTAAAAATATGTATGTAAAGAGAAGAAAAAGAAGTGTCTACTCTTAGACATGCAAATTTAATACTTATTTTAAAGTTTAATTTACTATTTTTATCTATTATTCTCTTCGTAGTTTAGCTCAATAGAAAAAATTCAATAGACCACATTTAAAAAAGATAAAAGAAATAAAGCAAGAAGAAGCAAAAAACAAACAAAAACAAAAACAAAAACAAAAAAAACAAAATGATAAAAGCAGAAAAACCTGAAAAAAAAATAAATGGGAACGAAATTTGACGATCAATTTGATGAAGTAACCTTTACAAGAATGTAAAAGAATATTTAAAGAAGTCATTTTTTTTATAAAAAAAAGTAGATTATTACTTAATAGAGATAAATTAAATTAGAAGAAAAGATTTTTTATGACGAACGTTTCAAAATAAAGATATAAGAATGTACAAGGCAGAAAATACACAAGTGAAAATATATTTGTAAAAGATTTATTTTAGTAAAGACAAATTAAGAAAGGAAAATAATCTAATGGAGTGGATTTAAAAATATGTAATAATAGATTAAAGGGAAACGCAATATAAATAAATAAAATGTGCGAATAAATAAAAAATAAAGGGTAAAAGTATAATTAAAAAAAGATGAGAGGTCAAAAGGAAAACAAAGAAAAATAAAAAATAAAAAAAGATTAAATAGAGAAAAGAAAAAAGAGAAAAAAGGGATGGACGAAATGTTTCACACTTTTCACGCCCATCCTCTTAAAAAATCCATTTACCTTTAGTGATGTAGTATAGACGTATAAAAAAACATACAAAAAAAGTGAAAATAAAAAGAAAAGAAGGGAGAAAAGAGAATTTGATATATGGACAAATGAAAGCTAAATAATTGAAAAGATTGTGCAAAAAAAATATTTAAAAGAGACATCTTAAAGAAAAAATTGTTTACGTGAGCCTACTAGAAAAATATTTATAAGAAACACTTTTGATATAATAAGCATTACACAAAAAAAAAAAAAAAAATTAAGTCGGGAGAAAAGACTTTGAAAAAAGCACATAGAAAGAGAATAAAAATGTACATATCTCTGCCAAGGAAAAAAAATAAAATAAAATAAGGGTACATTTGAAAGAAATTATTTTAACAGAAACAAAGTGATGAAAAAATGTATTTCAAAAAGACATGTCATAAAAAATATACGTGTATAGGAGCTTTAAGGAAAAAAAAAAAAAAGAAAACAATCCAAATAGAAAAGAAAAAAGTAAACAGAATAAAAAATTAAAAGCGAAAACAAAAAGAAGGGAGCAAAGAGAGATTGACACATGGACAAAGTAGAAATAAATTCCCTTAGCTCTTTTATATATTTATGTACTAGTTTTGGAGACGTGATCCACACGTATCGCCCCGTGTGTATCACATGAACAATCTATTAGAGAAACTCATTTTGATTTTAAACACATAATAATAGAGAGATCAAGAAACAATTAAAAATATGAATAATTTTTGTTGAGGCGCATTTAAAAAGTTAGATTTTAATAAAATAAATGTATCAAAATTTGTGTTTCAATCTCAACGTATGTTTTTGTTAAATGTTGTATTTTTATAAATAAAATAAAACATGCTAAAAGAAATATTTTAATCTGGACAAATTAAATAGAAAACTAATTAAGATATACATATAAATAAAAATTATGTAAGTGCATATTTGAGCATCATTATTTCAGTAGTGTTTTTTTAAATATATTACATATATAACATATTTAAAAACAAATCGCATAAAAAATTAATTAAGGTGTATATATGAGAAAAAGAAAATGTTTGTTTAAAGGTATATTCGAGGAAAAAATATTTTAGTGGAGTAAAAAAGAAAAAATTAGTCAAACACATATAACCTAAAATATACAGAGGATTGCAAGAAAACTACTTGAGCACACTGGCGGAGGGAGATGAAGCCCGGGGGCGGGGAGGTTTGAAACTTTTGATATGTAAATTAAAATTTTTAAGCGTTTATTTAAAAAAATTTAAAGGTGTATATTACTTTAACAAGGGTAGATTAGGGAAAAAAATATTTATGAGAAAATAATAATTAAGAGGGTTGCTTTGCTTATTTAGGGGCAAGTTTGAGAATTACATTTTTGATAGCTCATTTATTAAATTTCTTTGGAGCTCACTTATGATAGAATAAAGATTATATGAAAATATATTTTATAAGGGACCTATTTGAAATAAAAAAGTTTTAGCTAGAATATACAAAATAAAAAAACTAATTTAGGGCACATTAAAAGGTATAAGATTCAATAGGATAAAACTAAAAGAACCATCTAAAATAATTATTAGGTTTGTGATGTGAAAATTGCACGTGCACAATATCGCATATAAGTAATAAAGTAGTGAGTAAAATATCGTTCCTATGTGGATTTTGTTAATTTTAATTAATTATCGAAATTGGTTAACTTTAAAATTATTTAAACAACTAAAAATAAAATAGAAAAATATTAAAACAAAATATAAATTAAAACTCAAATAAATAAAAGACTACGACAATGGAGCACCAAATCTAGCAGGCTGGCAGGGGTGTTGACGTGCATATCTGAATGCGCGCTCTTGGATGAATCTGACTCTGATCCGACGGTCCTGATTGTGCTTTGATGTAGTTTTGCGAGATTGCTTTTGATCCGAATTTCTCTTTGATTTTTAACGCATTTTTAATCCCAGATACGATTTTGAATTGCCATTTCACCTGATTAAAACACGTATAAGGATTATTAAAACTATTAGAGGGGAAAATAACTAAAATCAAAATCAAAATAAAATAAAATAAAACAAAGTGAAACTTAATTAAAAATTAAATAAAACAAATAAAAATCATGAAAACAAAACCAATTCTAAAGGCAAATAAGAGATAAAATAACTTTATTTTATAGAGTTCTTAGTTTGAAATTAGTGGAGAGATTTTTAAATTTTTGTTAATGAAGGGGGTGTATATAAAAAAAAAATTGGAAACCTATAAGGTAAAAATTGAAAAACGAAAAATTCACGGGGACATATGCCCGTAAGCCTCACCTCTCTTTGCCGGTGTACATATATTTATATATATTATTTTAATAGTGACTTCCTGAGTATTATTTGTGATAAATTAAGTATTTAATTAAATAAATGTATAATAATTAATTAAATTAAATTATTATCACATCACATAATTAAATTTATATATTTAATAGATAACTACTCATGAAAATTTAACCATATATATTATTATTAACGGACATGTAATTCGTGATAAGTGTGACGCTATTAATTTATTTTGTACTATTAGGGAATTGAGAATGGTGTCCTAAAAGAATGAGATGTAATAAGGTATTTATTATTTATTTAATAAAAGAGCTTATTCATTATATTATGTGCATATATTATTGAATATTTTATGAATATCATTGAAAATTCTGTGATTATTTATGTGACCTTAAATATTGTATATAAGTGTTATATGAGAGAATATAAAATTTAAGGATAATAATCGAAATGATGTTCGTAATAAATTTAATTAAAGTTTAAAATCTTTAATTAAAATATTATTAATACATATCATTACCATTAGAATGGAACGCCGCACTATTAATATGACGAGATATTGAATGAGTGCATTACGCATAATGAGATTATGTGAAACCGAGATACATACGCAATATGAATTTTTGATAATTTTTGTTAAGTATAGAAATTCTAATTGAGTCTACGACCTAAGGTATTAGCATACTCATATTTATGGATTTGCGTCTGTTGATTTACTTAGTACGGATTCTGAAATGCTGAATTTTATTCCTTGTATTTTAGAGGCATAATGAAGTGGGTAGT
Organism: Morus notabilis; assembly: GCF_000414095.1. Lineage (NCBI taxonomy): Eukaryota > Viridiplantae > Streptophyta > Magnoliopsida > Rosales > Moraceae > Morus > Morus notabilis. The sequence goes on from NW_010367622.1 coordinate 882,228, forward strand.
CGAGAATGTTAATATATGAGATGGAATCCATTCCTTCTTGAGAAAGAAGCAGATAAATAATTATCTTGAGGGTTGATTCGATACTTGACTTAATATGAGCTCCAATTCATGAATTTATTTTATGAATCACCATCCATTTGAAAATTAATGGTACTCAAGGATAAATATGTAATTAGAGAGGTCAACGAATTTCACCTAACTCTAATTATGAATTATTTATGGATGATTAATCTATATGTAATTACAATATCAAATGGACACTTCACAGTTTGGAAGTAAATTATATCTATAATTACGAGAGTGCAATTTCAAGTTTATAGTGGAGTAACTTTGGAATTAATAGAATTAACTAAATAATCAAAGAGTTTTAATTAATTATTAATTTTATTGAAGCTCGGAATTATAGGTTCATGAGTCTCCGGATCATATTTGTAGTTCTACAAGACACTAAGGGCAAAGTGAGAATTTTAGAATTATAGAATTTTAAATAAAACACTCAAATTAATTAATTAAGAATCAATTAAATATTAAATAACGTGATTACTTAATTTGAATTTTGAAACACCCAAGTGATGTTGATCACAAGTGAAGAGCGCTAATTTAAATGTAAATCCCATTAGAAATCGGTTGCTTGCTCTCTAAGTTATTCAATTGACTTATTTGATAAGTTATCTAATTAGAATTCAAATTGATTAGAGTTTGACTTAAATTAGAATTTGAATTTGAGTCAAAATTAGACTACATGATAAAAGAGAATTTTTTCTCATTCCCTTATATGTAGAAAACGCCAACCACAGGGGATAAAATTCATGTGGTGGCCAGTCATAATAGGATAAAGGAGAGATGATTTTTGTTTTCAAAAGATAAATTAAAAATGAGAGATAATTATTAAGTTTTATCTTCGAGATAAAGATTAAATTTTCTCTGGGAGTCTAATAGCTACTCTATAAATATGAGATTGCAGAAAATTAGAAAACACAATTTTTGCTCTTTCTAAGTGTTAGGTGGCTGGTTGTATAGAGTGAGGAAAAGAGAACAAAAGTTCTTCATCCTAGTTCCACGTCGTGTATGCGTTGGTATTGATGAAAGACTTGAGTATTTTTTAGTGCAAATCCCATTTTGTTTCAGGTGTGCCTTCACATACGTCTTTGTAGATTCAAATAATTATATTAACAAAAGGATATTTATCAAGAGTAAGGGGTAAAGGTCCAGACTCACGTATTTTCAAAGGTAAATTCTCTATTTTTTTCAAAGTTGTTAGGGTAATCTTCACAAATACCTCTTAAAGTGCATGGTTCAGGATTTTTACCCTTTACTCTTGATTCATAACCTTTTTAGTCAAATAATTACACTAACAAAGGATATTTATTAAGAGTTAGGGATAAAAGTCCAGACTCATGCACTCTCAATGGTAAATTCTCCATTTTTTTGAAGTTAGGGTAATATTGACAAATACCCTTTGAAAGTGCTTGGTTCAAGATTTTTACCATTTACTCTTGATTTATAACCGTTTTAGTCAAATAATTACACTAAAAAAGGTATTTATCAAGAGTAAGAGGTAAATATCTAGACTCATGCACTCTCAAGGATAATTTATCCATTTTTTCGAAGTTAGGGTAATCTTGACAAATACCCCGTGAAAGTGCATAGTTCAATATTTTTACTCTTTACTCTTGATTCATATCCTTTTTAGTCAAATAATTATACTAACAAAAGGGTTTTTATCAAGAGTAAGAGGTAAAGGTCCAGACTCATGCACTTTCAAGGGTAAATGCTCTATTTTTTCAAAATTAAGGTAATCTTTACCCCTCAAAAGTGTATGGTTCAGGATTTTTACAATTTACTCTTGATTCATAACCTTTTTAGTCAAATAATTACTCTAACAAAAGGATATTTATCAAGAATAAGTTGTAAAAGTCCAGACTTATGCACTTTTAAGGGTAAATTCTCTATTTTTTTTGAAGTTAGGGTAATCTTGACAAATACCCCTCGAAAATGCATGATTAAGGATTTTTACCTTTTACTATTGCTTCATAACGTTTAGTCAAATAATTATACTAACAAAAAGGTATTTATTAAGAGTAATGATTAAAGGTCCAGACTCATTCACTCTAAAGGGTAAATTCTCTAATTTTTTTAAAATTAGAGTAATCTTAACAAATACCCTTTAAAAATGCATAGTTCAAGATTTACTAGTCAACTTGGTTAAGACATAAAAAAGCTCCAAATTCATTGAATATGAGAAATACAAGTTTTTCTTCTTCTTTTCGTAAGCAAATACTATTCAAGTCAAAAGTCATTGCCAAAGCTTGCGCCCCAATTCAGATTCAATTGTGTGAACTAACAACCCATTAAATACGCACATATATTTGCCTGCCATGAGATCCTTGAAGGAGTCAATCAATTAGAACCAAATGCCAGAATCACAAAACAGTACTGATTATGTCAAGTTCCCTCTTGACTTGCTGATTTCAACTATGCCTGCCATAAGCTCCGGCGAGCCGTCTCAAGCAGGAGTTATCCGTGAGCTTCATCAGACGACATTTTAACGGTGCAAATGTACCAACTTCAACATAGTTTCCCTCTATGGTTATTTGCCAACTCTAATTTTTCATCCAACCAAAATTGGAAATTATCAGAGTTTGGTATAAAGATACTAGAACCGGAATCACGATTCTAATTCAAATCAGTGTTTATTTACAAAAAATAAAAAAATAGTTCTAATTCGACTCAACAAAATCAGTGTTTAATTTGGATATTTCTAGTTTAAGATTTAAACCCTGATGTAATGTTTTAAACCAGAACCACCCATGGTTCTAAAATCACTTTCTCCCTTAATTTTAAGTGGTTCAAATCCCTGATTATGATTTTGGTTCTAGAACCATGATTTAGACCCAAAACCATGAATTATGATTCTAGTTCCAAAACCAAAATCATAGAGTGCGTTTGGAATTGGTTCCAAAACGTTTTTATTTTCTGTACGAAAATGAAAATGAAAACGTTTTTAGTTTCATTTTTGAATTATTTTTAAAAATGCGTTTGGTAGTTTTATTTAGAGATTGATTTCAGTTTTAAAAAAAACTGAAACTGTGTTTGGTGGTTTAATTTTTGAAAACATGTAATAATATATTAAATAATAATATATTAAATAAATATATTAAATAAACATATATAATACAAAAACGGTTTTAGAAAAGAGGGAAGAAAATGAAAAAGAAAAAAAAAAGTGAAATCTGTTTTTCAGAAAACAGAAAACGAGAACGAGAAAATGAAAACACCTTTTTTTCGTTTTCTGATTTCTACAAAAAGACAAAAACGTTTTTGGTTTTATTTTTTAAAAAAAATTGCACCTTAACACCCGTTTTCATTTTTTTGCTTTGAAAACCGTGAAAAACGAAAACAAAAACGCAAACAAACAGGCCCATAATCACTTTAATATAAACCCTCATATTGATCCCACGTTATAGGAAATATAGACATCCGCAATCAGATAATAGATAAGCAAACAATCAAAAGAACCACGATTGAATTTAGTTCTATTAGTCTATCTGCAAACAAGTTCCAAAAAAAAAAAAAAAAAAAAAAAAAAAAAAACCGGGAAAAAAAAAAAAAAAAAAAAAAAAAAAGAACAACCGTGAAAGAAAATATTCTGAGAGAGCAAAAACTATAATCAACAGAAGCTTCTAACTTCTTGGCTCCAACATGGCAGAACTCTTGAAGTTGCAAAACAGGATACATTTGTTGTAGTTGGAATCATACCTTGAATAACAGAAAGGTAAACACAAATGTTAGGATCAAACAGTTTAGAAGCATATTAAAGTTTCTAATTTTGATACCTCCTACATGTACTTATCAGAAAATCCTACAAAGCCAATTACTTGCCAAGCTATAAGATAGCTTCTTGTTAAGATAATTCGCCATAATTGTTAACACGTCCTAATTAGCAGCTTATTGCAGTTCCTTCTTATCTCGGAACTTTGTATTCATAACCAAAATCTCAAAGCCTAAAAAAAAAATGGCAGCAATATGATTCTGACGTGTTTTCAAGGCGTTCTCAGGCACAACGTAATCTTCGAAAAATGGCCCAAGAAAGAATTTGTATCACTCATAAAGAATTCCTAATCAGTTAAGCTATCTGCATTGCCATTGTAATAGTTCTTTTACTATCTCGGATGATATTCAATATGTATCCTTATCTTACTTAGGTTTGCATTTTATTCCAACATTATAAAATTAGGAATTGGTAACTGTGATCACTGGAATACCAATTTATTTGGTTTAGTTGTCGCAGTTGATAAATATTAATCCAGCTCCCCCATAACTTGAAAGCAATGTTCCTTTCCCAAAAATACCAATAATCAATTTCAAACAGAAAAGTTACAGGGCACTTATTGAGCAGATCAACTTCTACGGGGCCTAAATAACATGACCAGGTTCTGTGCTTCACTGTAAACTTTAGCATACCTTTTTTGGAAGGATTTCTTTGTGAGCTTTAAAAGACAGTATAACATTCCAAATCAAAGCAATAAAATTAGCAGCAAGGACCTGAAATTGACAGTGATGAAAAATTAACACAAGCAAATTAAAGAATAAAAACCTGAAAATTAAATTACGAGGAAAAGTGGCAAGAGATTGATTCTTAAAACAAAACAAAAAATAGATTCAATATTTATATCCAGAGACAAAGTTTTATTTTAAAGAAATGACAACTATAACATAAAATTAAGGTGTGCAATCATCCACATAAAACTGTTTTTCCATTTCCCCTGCTATATCTAAATTGAGCTCTGAACCGGGAAGGGAAATGCACATGCCAACCCAAAAGCACATTTTGGTAACCATGTGTCCCGGGTCTGTTTTAAACTCATGCCTGTAGAGACATGGGTAGGGCTGGCAATCCGGATAGCGACATGTCGACACGACTCGAAACCCGCACGAAGTTAGCGGGTTTGAGTTTACTATAAATAGGTTTGGGTCGTAATCGGGTTAACACGATTAATAAATGGATTGTGTTAGGGTTGACCTCCTAACTTGAAGTGACACGAATTGACATGATTAACTATATGTGTCATCTGCAATCTAATGATATGTGATATAATATAAAAGTTCATATGACATTAAATACAAATAATGTGAATTGTAATGTTTGTAGGTAAAATTCATTTATTTTTCTTAAAGAAAAAGATAAATTGACCAATAAACATGTTAAGCCTGTCATGACCGTGTTAAATAAGTCATTATTATATTAGTTATTTATCTAATATATTAATTTAAACGGGTTATACGGGTTGACAAGATTAACACGATTAATAAGTGGATCATGTTTGGGTTGACATTGTTGACACGTTTAATAAACATGTCGTGTTTGGCTTGATGTTTTCTAACACAATTAATAAACAGGTTGACACGAGCACAACCCACTAACACGAATTGCCACCCCTAGACATGGGTAAGAAAATGTTCTTTTTTGCGCAGCACACACATTTCCTCGCTGGGGCCCATGTCAAACTTCTTTCATGATTCAGATTAATAAAAGATTCTGATACTAATCAAAATGGAAAGGTAACTGAGGACTGGTAGAGAGAACGCGAGGAAAAAAGTTGAATGTCTTCAAAAGGTTAAGGCTCAATAAAAGGAACACAAAAAGATCTGCATTAGGGAAGAGATGAGCCATACAACTATAAACATTGCAGAGGACACAACATTTGGACAGCCCTGACAGAGGGAGCTTAAACATTGCAGAGGAAGCCTTAAATGCAAGAACTGGCTCGGCTTTATCACCAATTTCAGCTTCGATAACACATCCATTCTAAAAGAGACTTTCCTAAGAGCCATACATTCAAAAAGAAAAAAGAAAAAAAAAAAGAAAAAAGAACAAAACAAAAAACCAAAAACAAAAGGGAGGATATATAACAAACACAGTGGCAATCAAACCTGAAACTGCTGTGGGACATATAGGAAGTTGAGAAATTGGAAAGGTATCCAAAGCCGCCAATTAGCAACGACAGCAGAAAACCACTCCTACAAAAAAAGCCAGTCCAACACAAGCAAAACAGTATTTAGAATCAAAAGTTCATAGAAAAGAAATTGCAGAAAAAGGTGTTGATGGGGCTCAGATAATAGATGCTTTGAAGTTAGAACACAACCTGTTGAAGCTTGGGTACAACTTGTGAAGGTCTTCCTTCAAGTGTCATCAATGTAGATAAGAAAACTCCAATGAACGTAGGAGCAAAAAGAAACTGCAAGGACATTATATCACATTAAGCAGCGCCTAGCTTTATGGTCATATGATGACAAGCGCACAATCTTTTGCTCATCTAACCACAAATACCCAGTTGCCCTAGAAGATCACCTGATCAAGTAGAAGACGCAAAAATGCACCTGACGCTCCTGGAACGGTAACCAATTTGCTCAGATACAAATACCTGTGGATACATAAGTATAGCATATCAAAACTCACAGAGCACCAGAAGAAAAATTGTATGGATGCAAGCAAATTCGTTCTTTTCTGTGACACTGAGCCCTGAGGCAGTATTGGTTCTTCCCTTTTGATGGTACATTTACCAACCAGAATATTATTGCATTTGATAGCCCAAAATTAAGTCTGCAAAAGCCAGAAAATACCTAGTCTTTTTATACTTTCTCAGAAACTATGCGCGCATAATGGAGTAATTTGAATATATTAACATCAATTTTCCAAAATAAAATATAAAGAATAAAAATAAATATATACCGGCATGCTACCAAAAAAAAAAAAAAGAAAGAAAGAAAAAAAAGACGTGGATTCTGAACGTTACCAGAAATGTAATGTCGGACCTACTAACACAAGGCCCAATAGGGTAAATAGGAATGTCCTTTTTAGGTCTAGTGATGGCACTTGATCTATCAAAATCTGATACAAACAATTTAGCATTCAATAGAGTTAGATTGTTAACAGTTATATCACGGCAAGAACCTGCAGTTTTCGAGAAACCATAAAAGTTTAAAGTAAACAAAGTATGAAGATAGAAACAAATTCAGAGGAACCAGAGGCATTTTAAAAGTAACAAAGAACAAAACTTCTAGCCAAACCATGCCAAATCCATAAGCATGATCAATACGAAAATAAGATGCTTGTTCTCTTGTGCTTATCTTGTATTTCTTTTAATTTATTTGACAAAGTTGTATTTCTTATAAAAGAAAGGGAAAACCAGTAAGACGATATTCTTGCTAAATTCTCATAAATATAAAAGTGCATCAAGGAGGAGTAAAAACTCACATACCAGAAAAATCAGTAGGCACTAACCATTAAAGACTGTAGAAAGTCATATTTTCTGGTAGCAAGTTTACCTGGCAGATCAAATCTCCAGTTAAATTTAAGAAAGCAGATGTTATAGCTTTTGTTGTCACAGGGTATTTTGCAAGAAGACCCAAGTACCTGGACAATACAAGATCCAAGTTAGAACCGCAAAGTGGGGATCTCAATTTTTTTCATCTAAAGGAAAACAAAAATAAAAAATTGAGGCATGAAAGTGTTGACAACAAATGCATACCATCTCACTATTTAGCAAACATTTATGCGAAAAAATATAAGGATAATAAACCTCAACTCTCCAACGTAGATTTATTACAAAAAGCAAAGGATGTTGCAACAGAGTGTGATGAGACTGGAGATCATTTGATAGGTGTTTACTTGTAAAAAAAAAAAAAAAAAAAACAACAGAATAATTAGCTTTCTAGTAATCCAAATTCCAAGTTGCAAATCATGGGTGGACTTTCATAATTACCTACTACACATATCAACCACACTAGATCAAGAATATTAAAAATCTCAAGTCAACAAAATCCAAGAAAATAATCATTAAACAAAAATAAAGCCAACAAGAACAACTCAGACAACACATGGACTCCATATGTCGGAAAGCAAATGAGAAGACAGAATCCCATTTCATATTTGACAGCAAAATGTATGCCCTTTTCCTTTGCCTTTCGAGAGTACAAAAAGTCAACTTTATTACGAAGAAAAAATTCAGGTCTTCTTGTTGAGTATATGGAGCCTAATTATTTTGCATTTCTATTTTGGCTAGTCAGCCGATTTTGTGCACTGAGATTAGAGAGGAACAGAGAGATTCCACAATGTGTGGGGAGCAATTCTCTTGTAATCTTCTTCTTTGTCAAGTGAAATTCGGCGGCAGCTAAAAACATTTAGGGTGAACACTGTAAATCTTATGAATGAGAAATTCAAATTACCAAGCAAAACATTAGCATGCTTCCACACTCACAGACACACGCGCACACAAAAGTCGAATTTTCTATTCTATGGAAACAACAACAACAACAATAATAATAACAATAATAATAACGTTAGCAGCAAGATGGTCTTAGTGAAAATGCAAAACATGAAAGAAATTCAAGACCCGAAAACCAAACACCCGTTTGGTTTGTAGTTTGAAACAGAATTCAAACCTTTTTACTACACTGTTCTCTCTCAACAAAAATAGGAATTTCAGTTCAAACCTAAAAGGAAAACAACCAAAACAATTGAAAATTACGAACTGAAAGACAGATTACCACGAAAGCAAAGACCAGTTGTTTTGACCACCTTCGCTGCCATCACCTTGACCTTGTCCTTCACCTCCTCCGCCGCCGCCAGAACTCCCATCACCAGAGCCGCCATATCCGCCAGCTCCACCGTCCGAAACAGCAGAAACTCGAAAACGAACAGAGCCCACTTGTCCCGACGCGATTCCATCGTGACCAAAATCCTTAAACCCAACAAGACGACCGGAACTCAGGGGTTTTACGTGGGACCCACAGGAAGAACAGCTCCTTAACCCTCTTATCTGCGTTGGGATTGATGGAATTCGAGAAACCGTTGTGGATTCGGCGAGACGGGATAAGAGTGACGATTTACGCGCTAATGGGATAGAGATAGAGTTCGTTGCGGCCATTTTTGGTCTCAAACTTCACAAAAGTCAGCAAGTGTTTAAGCGTTTATTTTCTGCCTATAGTGGTAGAGTTTGCAGATTGTAGACGTTTCACATAATTTGCAAACGGAGCGGGGCAGGCACTGAGGCGGTTTCGTTTTGACTTTAATTTTAAGGATAAATTTTATTCCCCTCCCAACTTTAGTCACTTTTAGTGAGTTTGTCCCTTAAAACTTTAAAAATTAACATATTCACCTCTTAAATTTTAAAATGTTTATATTCCAATTCGATGGTGTCACCAATTCCTCTTTTTCCTTTTGGTTTTCTCCAAAATTTTATATTTTTCTGTTGTTGGCCCTCTTTTTGACTTTCTTTCGTTTACCTACATTATTTTTTTTGCAGATAAAATCCTATTTAAATTTTTTTTATGATGCCCGACAACTTATTTATTCTTTCATTTTAATCATTTTTTGACTTTTTTTTTCATTTTATTCTTGAAATTTTATATTTTTTTTCTTTGTTTTATTTCCTTTTGCCCTATAATTTATTATTTCTCCATTTAATTATTTTTTGACACCTTTTCTATTTTTGCCCTCAAACTTGATTTTTTCTTCATTTCGGTCCCTTTTGTCTAAAAATTTATTTATTTCTTCTTTTTTAATCCTTTTTTATCTATTTTTTTTACTTCTTGCCCTAAAACTTTAAAATTTTTCATTTACGTTCTTTTTTGAGATTTTATATTTAGATGTTATATGCTTTTAATAATAATAATGATAATAATAATAATACTAATACGGTAACACACTAATTATTCCTTACGTGTATCACACGTACATTACAATTAGTATTATAAAAAATACAAAAAATAAGAATATATTTCGCGATAATACAAGATATTAAACTGATTTTATTTTATTTTTTTATAGATCGTGGTGTCAATATTGTTATCCTACTCGAATTCGAATTTGCATATTTTGTTAGAAACAAACAGACAAAGCCCCATAACATTATCACGCACCACAACTCAGCCGACGTCTCTCTCTGCAAAACAACGTTGCTCTGCCCAACTATCAATCCATTCCCCTGCATTGTCGGTTTCTATTATTTTTTCTCTCTATCATCAAAATCTGAAAGCAAAACCATAATAACACATAAAGAAAAAGGTAATGCATTTTTTTTTTTTTAGTTTTTTCCTTCGATCCTGGCACGTAATCTTGCTGATCTACCTTCCTATAAGTTGTTTTTAGAGAATAAGCGATGTTAGACTTGCATTGTAAGCAATGAATTTTATCAGCCGAAATTTCATAATTTAAGGAAATAAAAAAGAAAAACAATTAAACCGTAGTGTTCTTTTGAGTTTTTGTTTTGTTGTGTTTTTGTTTGTGGTTCTGGCTTTTGTCCTGTGCGTAATTGTCGTCTGTTTTATTTGTTCTGGACTTTTTTTGGTTGCCTTTTCCCCATTGATCGCACTCTTTTCCTCTAGAATATTACTAACATAATAATACAGCTGCTAAATTTTGTAACGATTTACTTCTTGGTAAATAATCTGCGTGTGTATTCTTGTGTGTGTGCGTGTGTGTGTGTGTGTATATATATATATATATATATATATATATATATATGTATTAGAGCAATTAGATATTAATTTTATTGTCACAAAATTTCATATATTCTAAATTTGATAATAATTTGGTTCCCCTACTCCCTAGGTTACTCTATTCATAATAATGGTTAAGAATTTGACTTCTTTTATTTCAGAGAGAATTATTCTGTCGAGTTTAGCCTTATTTCAAGTTTTGGCATTTGAAGTTGCCTTAACAGTTCAAGACAATGGTGTTAGAGTTACTGGTTGTGTTATTTGATTTAAAGGTAGCTTTTTTAAACTGATAAAAAGAATAATTGATCTTTGTGTTTAAATTGTAGTGATCCAATAATCTGTCTGGAATTGGCAAGTGAAAACTCCAAAAGCATACGAGTTAGAAGTTTATTTGATTAAGTTCCAACAACATGTTAAAAGATTGACCTTTTTTCTTTTCTTTTCTTGCACAATATTAAAAAGATTATGACAGTTAGAACTTACTTTTAAGCATATTGGTTTTTCTACTTAACTATGGTAAATGAATAAATTTTATAATACCAATTAGGAATAATTTGAATACTCATGAAAAGAATAGTTTTTTTTATTTAAGCCAAGATAGCTGTTGTAACCTTTTATAACTATTTTTGTCTCTATACATTTGTGGTGTGTGTTTATTATGTTTACATAAAGCATTAGTGCCTACAGGCTTAAATACTCAAATTTCTTGATGTTAGTTTGTTTGCACCGTCTTTTTTCTAGTTTTAGCTCCCACTTGTCTGTAAAAAGATTTTCTCTGATAAAATCACCCAAAATTAGAGCATGTAAAAACTTTTTGCTTTAGTATTTTATTTTTTTACCCAGTTTGAAGACAATGTGTTCATGATCAGCTGCAATGGCGTCTTCTTCTGACCCGTGGATGCGAGAACTCAGTGACGCATCAAAACTCGCGGATGAAGTCCGCGATATGATTTCTCAAAGGAGCTCATTGCTGCCCTCCGGACCACAAACGCAACGTCATATGTCTACAGCTCGGAGAAAGATGACAATACTGAGAACAAAGCTCGAGACTTTGCAATCACTTTTGTCTAAGCTCCCCAGCAAGCAGATACTGTAAGTATACTCAATTCCTTTTTCTTTTTCAGTTGAAGGAAATAAAGAATTTAGTATCCGGTGCAGAGGTCGAATCTGTAAATCCCTGTTCTCTTTAGCTAATTCTCTTTTGTTGACAAAAGAAAAAGAATAGATATTGAAATGCTATCAATAACTTTCTAGACACTGTTCATGTATTAACTGAATGTTTGAACTATCTTCGAGTGGAAAAAAGATGAATGTTGCTGTTATTTTGGTCATACATAGATTCAATTTAACACCCCAAAATAAGAAAATGTACTTATTTAATTCATTCTTGGACCCAACTCCTAAGGCACATCAATGCAATTTTGTGAATGAAGGTTGTATGTAAGTGTGAGAGCAACTTAGTGAGAAATTGATTAGTTTTTTTGGTTTTGATGCTTGCAACCTTATTTGGCTATTATTTTCACCCTTACCTTGTACTAATTTTGAGCGAGTCATTGTTAAGAATACAGATCGGCAAAGGAGACAAATCGACGCCGAGATATGCTCGATAAACTGAGTGTTCAAGCAGGCGAGATGGCTCCTACTCTCAACATGTCAATGTCTGCTGATAGAGATAACTTGTTTGGGCTCAACAGAAAACAGGATGATATGATGAAGAAAGCAAACGACTTGGACAACCATGGTCTTGTTAGCTTTCAAAGACAAATCATCAAAGGCATGTCGACTAATAACTGAATGTTGTTTTAGCAATTGGCTTGGACCAAGGAGATGTCTAATGTGTTTTTTACTCCCATCAGAACAAGATGAAGACTTTGCACAGTTAGAGGAGACAGTGGTTAGTACAAAACACATTGCATTGGCAGTGAATGAAGAGCTTGACCTACAAACCAGACTTCTGGTAGGTTCAATAGTTGATTTTTTTATATACACTTTTTTTTATTTTTTGCTAATTTTACATATTCATGCAAATTTTGTACTTACCACCCTTAGGATGGTGCAATGATTAAGATGTTTTTCCTTCTTCTCTTAGGATGGGTTCAGCATTCGATACTTTATAACTATGTAATATTGTGTTTATGTAATGGAAATGTTAAGCCCATGTATGAGTAGAAGTAGGTCTTGTCTTTTCTTTTCTATTAGTTGGCCCTAGGATGTGTTATAAATGAACTGGATAGAGGACGAGATGACACCAATAATTTCTTATTATTTTCAACAAAAAAATTCTACTGGCGGTCAAGTTTTGCGAACTCACTTAACTTCGATTTCACGATTTTCTCAATCTACAGGATAACTTGGATGAGCATGTGGATTCAACGAATTCACGCCTACAGGTTAGGCTTTAAGATCTTGCATTCTCTCCTAGCTTGAAATTGTTGAATTGAACTTGTATGCTAAATATGTTAACTTCCACCAGAAGAACAAAAGAGCCCAAGAAGTCGTGATAGAAGACCTGTTTGAGTTATTTAAGTTGTCAAATATATGAGAAATAAGATGCAAAATATTATTTAATGACATTGAAAAAAAAAGGAAGTGCTCAAAATATCAAAATTTCTTAAGTACCATTAGTGAACCTTCTTCTAGAACTACTTGATCGAAAAGACAGAATATTTTGGTCACATATGAGCGGAGCATTATTGCTAACCATTCTCAAAAATATTAAATAAATAAAAATAAAATAATGTGAAGGTGAATTGTTATATTTTGACCGACAAATGTCATTTTTTAATATTAATTGATATGAAAATTTTAAAAACATATAAAAGAAACACATATTAAAAAAATTGGGTTTAGTGTTGGCATCATTTTCCTTACTCTTTATTTAATATTCAATGTATCCTATAAATTGCAATTTGAAGTATCACTTTTTTATGTTTTTTTGGTATTGTTTCATCTTATTGTCATGTTATTTTGTTTCACTTCTTGAATTCGTTTATCTAGACAATCCAGCTCATTTAATTTTGATCTTTGAAGCAGAGAGTTCAGAGGAAATTGGCTGTGCTCAACAGAAAGACCAAAGGCGGGTGTTCTTGTTTAATCCTAATGGTCATTGCTATTGTGATTTTGATAATTTTAATATGTGCACTGATCAAATATTTGTAAATTGAAGCTTTTAGTCAAACCAACAGTGCAGTTTTACCCTTTTTTTTTCCTCGCTACCAATGAATATAGCAGTTAACATGTGATTCTATAGAAGTTTCAAGAACGGTTATTTTTTATTTTTTATTTTTTGGCTGGAAACAGAAGTTTCAAGAACGGTTGCTACTCGTAGCGTCCAATTAAATTTTAACATTTGGATAGAAAAATCATTTTTTAATATATGTTTGTTATTAAACTATACACACTATATTTGGTACAAATTAAACATTGAGTATAGCATATGTTACATTTTTTATATTTAGTTGCTACTTGTAAATGTGTGAATTTAATTTAAGTAATTGTAACATCACCATCTTTAAATTATTTAAAAATTAAAATTCATTTTTATATGTTTCAAAACTTATAATAATGTTTTCAAAACTTATAATAATGTTTTCAAAACTTATAATAGTGTTTTGAAACATATAAAAGTAAAACATATAAACTTCAAAACTTAAAATAATGTTTTGAAATATATAAAAGTGAAATTTTAATTTTTGGCAATGTTCAGTTTACTTATTCGAGTTGAGATCTGACTTTATGTGGGAGTTTTTAATTATAGTAAAAATACTAAATGTGACTTTTTGTAAGAATTTTTAACTTTAATAAAATTAGAATTGAAAACTCAAATGAACGAGACACGTATCTAGTGTGCAATCGAAATGTTGAGGGTGGTGTCAGCATGAATAACAAATGTATGATTAACCAAACCGACAACATTAATTATTTTGAAAATTTACTTTGAAGCTCTAGCAAATCATCTTTTAACGCTCTAGCAAATCATCATACATTACCAAATTACTTAGAAGCCTGATTAGCAAAAAATTACTTTGAAGCCTAGGATCGTTTGAAAATTTTGAAAGTATACTTTTAATTTTAAAATAATTTGGAAATATCTATATATCTATGAAATAAAAAAATAACATATCAACCAATAGTAATTAATTAATACTAAAATTTAGCATATGGTATACTGACGGCAACTTTTTTTATCAAATATTGCACATGCCAAATTTAATACCTAGAATAACATTGTGTTATTAGAGAATGATTTTCTTATTTCAATACTAAATTTTGGCACTGGGAAACTTTTTTTTTTTTTTTTTTGCTCGGAATTGGTACACTAATTTAACATTGCATTGGAATTGTTTTAAAATGAGTGATTGTTTTAATTGTAAAATTTAACATTTGGAACTTTTTTTTATTGAATTTAGCATTAATGTTGGAGAGGCCTGATATTGAATACTTTTAGAACCAAAAGGACCTTGTTAAGTAGTTCTAAGAGAAAGGGATTGGACGCTTTGACAAGTAAAAAAAAACCATTTTTTAAATTAACCCAAAAACAATTAGACGCTTTGACAATATTATGGATTTCTCTTCAATAATTCTTTCACGACATCCACACGAGTGGCCAAAAATTTGGACCCCTTTGTATAAAATTTTTCATAAATTGGTTTTTATTTTTTGTCCACTTGTTGATAAATTAATTTTTAGTAGAGAAATTATTGATTTAGTCATCTATAAGTACATTTTGTCCTTATTAAAAAAAACAGAGAGAGTCCATTCGACTTATAAAATTGGACAAAATTTAAATAGAAAAAGGCATTCTTTTTAAGAAAGTGCCGAAAATAAACATTCATCACAATTAGTGTTGTAAGTTCAAGCGGTAGGCTTCCCTGAAGCTTGAAAATTTTTGGGCTCGGCAGGCAGGCACCATTCGTCGCCCATCTACAGATTTTTGCCGGGCTCGGGCATCCCGAGGAAAAACTAACCCCGGCAGCTCGCCGCCGGTGGAGAAGCCGTGTAACACCCCTAGGTGGGGGTTATGCAATAAGATTAGAAATACAAGGGGCAAACGAAAATAAAAATAAAATATAACTCTCAAAATATAAACGATAAGTGCCTATGGGACTTTTAACGAAAATCTCATAATTAAAAATCACAAATCGACAAAACAAAATAAAACCAGAAATTCACAGTACAATGTAGCACCAAATAAAATACTTAAATGATACAACCATCATCAGTCACATCCCTGTCGAAAACAACCCAGTCAGAATCTTACATAATTTACGAAGAAGACCGAAAGAAGGGATAGGTCTCCAACATGTTGCGCACTGTGAAACGTCTACTCCTCGTCCAAAAGATTACACTGTACACCGCCTGGGAATGGGAAGAGAAAAGGGTTAGTATGGAATGCTCAGTAGGAGAACTATTACTCACTTTTAGTTTTATTTATTTATCCGAATTAAACCTGCATGGTTAGTAGTTTTTACGTTTTATGTATAATGAGTCAGATGATCAGTGTCGGTGAGATAACCCAATCCGTACGCTCATGACGAAAAACCCCCGAAGGGCGCGGTGATTCAGAGGCACTAATAGCAAAGAGCTCTACCTCGGTGTCCCTACTAGATCAGTTCTCGAACCACGGGCAAGGGTGAACTGTCGTTCCGAGCCCTCACCAAGACGCAACTACTGTACAATAACCTTGGGGATTCTCAACCCCGGAGAACGTCATCACCTCTCCACTCTTTTACCATTTCGGGTTCACACCCAGGGGTGGTGAACGGCCACACCTACTGTTAACACACTATCTCACTATCATGTCCAGTTTACATTTTCCTAGTCATGCTCTTGTGTCAGATTCTAAAATTATGTCAAATCTCTTGGCCACGATGTACACTACAGGACAGGCCCCTAAATGGTTTTGTTCAAGTCATATCGTATAACAGTAATAAAGAAGTTTAATATACAATTTCATTCTTCTCAAATTTAACAAAATTAATTTGAATTAAATAAAATTTCACAAAAGTTAAGTAATAAGACCCCTACCTCAAAACAGCTCGTCAATCGGAAGTCGGGAAGCTGAGAAACGAAGCTTCGCCGGAATCCGGCCACCGGCGGCGGTGGTGCGGCGGCGGAGCTTCCCGGAGAAGAATCCCGCGGCGGACTTGGGTCCTGCCCCCACTAAATCGATGGTTCTGAGTCTAATGGTGATGTCAATTTTATCAAATTCGGCCTCTAACCACTCGGATCGGGATCCTCAATTCCGGCCGCATTTCGAGCTTTGAATCTTTGTTTTTAAGCCACGGATCTTCAAAATTGATTGAGGGCTTTCATTACCTGTGAGATTCTGAGCATTTTGACACCAAGATCACGAGAATCCAATGGCTAGATCACCGGAATCATCCTCCCATTTATCTCACGGCGGCGACAGCTCGTTTTCGGGCAATACGGCGGCAGTGACCACGGCTGGTGGCCCAGAACGACTCACCGGCTCCCTCTGAAGCTAATGGACTGGGCGGTGTCGTTCACGACGTCCGGAGGAGGGAGATTCGAGGGCAGCGGCGATGGAAATCCAACCACCACGGGCGGCAGTGCTCCAGTCAGAATCAACCCGTGCTGCTGGTACGGTTTTCTTTGTCTCTGAGTCTATTGGGACCGGAATCACCTCGATCGGACACTGAACGATGAAGATATCATGATCGGAAGTTTGAGTGTTTTTCAAAAATTTGGCACGCGAGTGTGGCGTCATCCGGCGGAGTTGGCGGCTGGAAGACACCAATCCGGACTCAGCTCGACGAGATCTTTCCAATGAGCTGGGAGGTGTCAAAAATGGCGGAATCTAGCTGGAGGTGGGTCAGCCGTGCGTGGAGAAAGAGAGACAAAATTAAGAGAAAGAGGAAAAATGAGGGTTTCTGATTAGTGAGGATGAGGGATATGCCAAAATAGCACTAAATAACAAGTTGAGCATGCTAACTGTCAAAATCTTTACTTTTGACCCCCATATTTCTCCTAAATTTGAATTTTTGCCCAGATTTCTAAAATTTTTACGATTAAGTCCTTAAAAATTACAAATTGATCCCAAATAAATTTTGGATTTTACAAGCCGTGACTGCCGTCTGTCGAAATTTTTTTTGAATTTTCCTGCGTAACCCGAAGCCCTACCCGTTGCCCGAAAACCCCAAAACGGATAGGTTTTTTTTCTAATTTTGCCCGACCCAACCCGAATTCTTTGTGACCGTTAGCTCGAATTTTGAATGCAACGGTTCTATTTTGCCCGACCTGACCTGTCCGACCCCAATGGCTCTTTTTTTTTACCGTTGCCCGAACCCAACCCAACCTGAAAGTGTGTGTTACCGTTGGAACTGAAAATTTGACGGAAAATTTTTTTTTTCAGGCCAAAAAATTTTCTATAAATACCCCCTCTCCCCCAACCATTTTCCTCACCCAAAAACTCTCAACCTCTCTTAATTTCTCTCAAATCTCTCTTAATCTCGCTCAAATCTCTCTTAATCTCTCTTAATCTCTCTCAAAGTGCTCTCAATCTCTCTTATTTTTCATAATGGATTCTTCTGGTTATAGTGGTGATATTCCTGTTGATGCCCAATTCAACATCGAAGAATGGCAATTTCCTATTAATATTTTTCAAACGCAAGAATCACAAACTGCAGAAAGAGCTGTTGAGGAAACTGCAAATCTGAGCCCTGGTGGATATACTAGAGTTCGTGGACGTAATGGTGGGCGTGGAGGAGAGGCAAGCGGAAGTGTTAGTGCAAGTGTTACAAGTTCTAAGAAGAAATGCAAGCACACCTCAACAGTTTAGAAGCACTTTAATACATTCGAGGAGGTCGACAATAACGGTAATATTAAATACATAGCTCAATGCAAATATTGTGGTGATAAATTATAATGTAACACTATTCGCAGCACTACACACTTGTGAAGACACACTGAAAAGTGTCTTCAAAAGTAAGGAGGCGGACCTAATCTCCGCCAAACACAATTATCGTTTGACTGTCAAACCGGCGGTCTAACCACTTGAAAATATGATCCGCAAGTCAATCGTATGGAAATGGCACGATTAGTAACTACATTAGATCAACGACTTAGTTTTACCGAACAAAGGAATTAACAACATTATATTAAAATTGTACATAATTCTAATGCACAATTTTTTTCAAGAATTACTCTTAGGAAAAATGCATTAAAATTATATAAACAAGAAATGGAAGCATTAATCAACATTTTACACTCTACTAGTGGTTGCGTTGCGTTAACGACATATATTTAGTCCACCGTTGCCAATAAAGATTATTTAGCTATAACCGGACATTATTTTAAAGGTTTTGATTTAGATAAGAGAATATAAAGTTTTAAATGTATTATATGATCCCATACCGCCAATTTAATATATAATACAATTTTATCTGTCATTGATGAATATAGTTTAAGGGATAGAGTAATGGCTATAACATTAGATAATGCTACTGTAAATACTAGAGTAATAGAACTTTTTGAAAATGATTTAAGTTTATTCGGTAATAATGATATATTTCATCAACGTTGTGCATGCCATATAATTAATTTAATAGTAAAATCCGGTTTAAAATCAATGTCAGGTCATATTAAAAGAATTAGAGATAATATTGCATGGATTCAAGGTACTAATCAAAGAATACAAGATTGGTTTAGGTTTCTATAAGCATGTAATCAAAATCCTAAAGCATTAGCCTTAGATATGCCTGTAAGATGGAACTCCACTTATATAATGCTTGAACAATGCATCCCCTATAAAGATGCTATAACAAACTATGTTAGTACAAAATTAGGACCATGATTTATAGACCAAACTGATTGATAAATTGTCGAACTTTTGTATAACTTTTTAGGTAGATTTTACGAAATTACTTTAAAGCTTAGTCGAACATATTACCTAATGTCACCATTAGCGTTAGGAGATCTTTTAAGAATGACTATTTTATTTAGTGAATTTATGACACACAAGATTTTAAGAGTTTCTATCGCTTCTATGTAAAAGAAGTTCAAAAAATATTGGTCTAAATTACCAATGTTGTATGGTTTCGGTGTCATTTTTGATCCTAGATTAAAATTAGATGGTTTAGAAAGTGGATTAGACAACGTAGGTGACTTTTTAGATATCGACTGTTATGACCAATTTCTTATTATAAAGGAAAAAATATTATCTCTCTATAGCTTTTATGAAAGTAGGTTTAGAAACACACCTCGTGTAGAACAACCGCAACAACGAGACGACAATCCGCATTCATTCTTGAATGTTTCAGGTTGAAGAAGAAGAGGAAGACGACGACGATGACTCAAGGTCAAGAAGAATCTGGCAGTGGATCTTCATCAAGAGGTGGCAGCAACAACGGCTGCTTCAACGAGTTAATGGCGTACCTGAGTGAGGGCTTAGTTGTCGACAATAGTGAAATGTTTGATTTGGTTCAGTAGTGGAGGGCATGAGCATGAACTTGGCCAATCCTAACTCGACTGGTAATGGATATTTTTTCGATCTCAGTCTTCACTGTTTATCCGAACAAGCATTCAGTACGACTGGCTAAATACTTGAAGAACATATAAGCGCATTGCAACAGGACATTGTTGAAGCTTTGGTGTGCATTAAGGATTGGGATCATTCCAACCAACGCTTACACGATATAATTTCACCGGCAAGTCAATAATGGATCAATGAATTTAATAGATTAACTTTTAATTTTCAAGACGATCCTTCAGCTTTAAATTAAATTCTATTATTGTAATTTGTAAATATTTATTTACTTTGTACATTGTTATTGTAATCTTGTATAGACTTTGTAAGTTCGTCCCACAATGATTGCACTCTTATTTTCTTACTAAGTTTTTATCCCAATTGAGTTTTTCTTGGTAAGATTTTTAACGAGACAATCATGAATTACAAATTTAAATATTAATAAATAAATAATTTTTTTTATATAGATCGTGTTCATTTCAAATTTCAAATTGCAATATCCCTTATAATTTTTGTATAATTTTTACAATAAATAACTTAAAAATCATTTATATACATATCATATACAATTAATAAACAAAATTATATATAATATATATATATATAATAGTAATATATAAATATTTAAAAACATTCGGGCAACTCGGGCAGAGGGTTGCCCGATTGGGCTCGGGAAGCCAAAGCCCGTCCATAATGTTTCTCAGGTCGGGTCGGGCAGCCCAAAAATTAAGGATCAGGCGGGCTCAATCATCATGTAAAAATTCAAAATTTTTAATGATTACAAACGACTTGTCTAAAGTTTCAGCACTAATCACAATTCTCATTCTTGCTAAAAAGCTATTTCCAATAAGACGACAATACAATTCATAAATTACTTTTCCGAAAGGAAAACAAAAAAAAACAGCACAACTTTTTTTTATTGCTTGAAACGATAAATTACTTTTTAGAAAGGGGGAAAAAAAAAAAGAAAACACACTCACACAGGCGACAGCGTAATTTGAAACGATAAAAATTAAAAATATAACCCTTTTTCTGCTCAAGCGACAATAAACTTTCTGTGACTACAACGACATACCGTTTTGTCTTAGCAACAACTATAAGAGGAACACCATAGACAATGAAGCGTTTTCCACTCATCCATTATCGACAAGTCTTCCTCCGCTGTCTTGAAAGCAACGCCATAAATTCTCATCTCGTAAGCTTGCTCTTTTTTTTTTGTCATCGTCGATTAATTTCTTTTTACTCCTTAATTTCATCGTTTCTGCTAAACTTGTGCTTTTCCGATGGACAATAATCATTTTTGTAGTTCGATTCTGAAGTTCCGATACATTTCTCGGCCTATAAATTTGTTCATTCTTTACTTTTGTCGCTTTCATATTTGCGTGCTCTGCGTCAGCATTGCCGAGAAATGGAGTTTTTTGTGTATAAAACTATTCTGGTAAAAAATAGGGTTCTTCTGAGAATCTTTATTGGTCCAAGATGGGCTTATTAGGAGTCGGAAGGAGTTTTCTGATTTGTTTTAAACGAAATGGAAGAAAATCTAATCCACGATAATGCATAAACTTTGATTATATTAGTTTGAGGTTTTATAATTTTCCCTGAACTTTGGGTCCTATGGCAAATGTCCTTGAACTTCAAAATGTATATGTTCTGTTCCCCAAACTTATACTTTGTATCAGTTTCGGCCATGGGGTGTTGGGTGTTGGTTGGTTTGATCGCACAAGGTCTGGGGTTCGAACCACCTCATGGGCACCTACGTGCCAAAATTCATAGTTTCTTGCCTTCTAAAGATTGTAGGTTTTTGACAGAGGCTCCAGTATCAAACTTGAGAGTTCGGGGATTTTTGAATGTAAATAAATAAATTGCATCAGTTTGGTTTGTTTTTTTTGTTAGATTTATTTGACAGACTTGATATGAAACACGCAGTGATAATGCATGTTTTTAGCTACTATGTGGATTAGCAAGATTGGTTTGTCTGAAAGATCTAGGCTGTTGTAAAATTGAGGTAACGTATAACTAGGTTGTCAAACGTTCAACTTAGTGCTTATTGAGGAAAATAAATTTTTCAGCATCTTGTACCTTTGATATGAAGATTGTAGTTTGTATGAGCAGAACTCATACTTTTGTTCGTTTTCCTTTTATTATTATTATTTTTTTGATTATGAAGGCTAGGAATTTAATGCTCAATTTCCTATATGGGGGGTTTTGTTAGTGGAATCTATTCCGGAACTTCTTGTGGTTCCTTATTTGGTTTGGATTTTTACCTTTTTCAGTTCTCCTCTCACAATTTATTTCAATTAATTTCGTCATTTGTGCGATAGGATTGGATTTTTGCTATCATTTCTTAAATAAGATGTGCGCACTATTTTGGAAACTACTATATGAGCCATGCTGATATTTTATATACTATACATTGCACTCCAATTTACAATACTAGTTTGATACAGTTGGTTTTTTTTTTCCCAATTCATAGTTAGAGTTCGCTCCTCTTCTCTGTTATGGTCACGTGATATGTAATATTTCCTACGACTTGTTTTTGTGTTCTTGGATATTTGGCAATGTAGAAAAGGTAAGTGCAAGTTGTGAAGGATGCGAGCTTCAAATGTGGTAGTTTTGATGATCAACAAATCAAAATGTGGGGCAGCTTGATACACTGATAGAGTTTGGTTGTTTAAATAAGTGCCTACAGTGAGGATTCTTATTTCAAGTGATACTAGTTTCTTATCAAGAAAAAAAAAAGCATTGCACATAGTAAATGCTGGGGTGCGCTAAAGTTCAGTACAGAGCATTGCATGATTAGGTATTGTGGAAGACAAAATCCAGAAACATTTGACAATACCAATAAGCTACTTGAGTAGAAAAAAACTACCTTAAGATGAAATATTGAAAAGGAAAGTGTGTATTGCTAGAAAGAGGACAATGTTATACTTGAATAATGAAGATATCCGAGGGAAGAGGAAAATTTGAAATTCATTTCAGAAATGAAGTGCATATTGATGGAAATATCTGATCCGGTTACACTGAAACATTATAAAAAATTCTTTTCTTGAATGACAAAAATTTTTTTTTTTTTTTTTTTTTTTGAATTTCATCTCGTTTCCAGAGTTGTGAGCAATCTTGAAATACAATTATGACTTTTCAAGTATCGTTTGACATTTCTTTTTATCTCAGGACCAGTGCTGCCATTTTTTCTTGAACCAGTATGCCTGAAGGTTTGCTGATGACAAGTTGCTCGACATTTTATCTGGATTTCCTTGTATTTGTAGTGTCTCTTGTAATCGTAGCAATTTGAGATTTTTAAAATACTGTTGTATATGTCTGTAAACAGCAAACATTCTATTCTAGTACATTAATTCTTCAGCTTCAACTACTAAATAAATTCTAAGACTTGAACTTATCCCTTCATATTCTAGTTTTTTTGCCTTCTAAATATATTACTTCAATCTGATGAAAAACTTGTAGATATTTATTCATCTATGTGTGAGGGGGGGAAGAATTGACTTTGTTGGGGAATTCTTGATCACCATCCGGAAACAATTCTTAGGCTTTGACAATGGAGAGCTTGGCGCAGCTAGAAGCATTGTGTGAAAGGCTATACAATTCACAGAACTCTATCGAACGAGCTCATGCTGAAAGAACTCTCAAGTGCTTTTCAACAAATGCTGACTATATTTCTCAATGCCAATACATTCTTGACAATGCATCAAGCCCATATGCATTGATGATGGCTAGTTCAAGCTTGTTGAAGCAAGTGACAGATCAGAGCCTCCCTTTGCAACTCCGGCTTGATATTCGTAATATTCTTGTTGCTTGCAGATAAAATATGTCCTTGAATATTCTAGTAAAACACGTTTTGGCTTCTATGCTCTGTGGAAGCCTGATTTTGCATTTATTTGCTATTGTATATATGGAATAAGATGTTTTAAATATTTAATGCAGTCCTCTTACTTATTTTTCTCTATGCTTATACTAGTTTTTTCATATTGTACCATTTTAGTTTCTATGATAAGGCATATATCAATGAGCTGCAAAGGATGAGGCCTGTTGTGGCTTAAACCTTCTAGTCCCCCTTTGATATATGATTATACTTTGTCACTTCTTCATTTGCAATAGCTTCTCATTGTTTACAAATGAATATGTTTGGTTGTTGAAATGTTGATTACTCCTCGGTCACCTTTTCCAATTTTTTTTTTCTACCACATTTTCTTTGTTCTTTCAAAATTGATCTAACTGCACTTCATCTGAAGGAAACTATCTTATAAGCTATCTGGATACAAGAGGAGCTAAGTTGGAGCCTTTTGTGATTGGATCCCTGATCCAACTCTTTTGTCGAGTTACAAAGTTTGGATGGTTTGATGATGATAGATTCAGAGAGGTAGTTAAAGAGATGAACTTCTTAAGTCAGGTGAAATGATTTTTTTCTCAGAATTGCTTTTTCTGCAATTATGCTTCTCATTTCTCTTGTTATGTCATATCTTTGTCCAGATCTGTTTTATTTTATTTGTGTTCTTTTTAATACACGTTTCATTGCATAGGTCTTTTCATGTTCTTCATTTTTCCCTGCAAAAAATAGAATCACTATAATTTCTGAGGCCTTTGATCATTTTTGCTACTATCTATATGCATCGCTTTCTTGCTTCTCTCTTGAGAGGTTTGAATGATTAAACGTCTTGGTATGCATTGATTTGTTACATCCATTTCCTTTCAGGTTAAGAATTTAGGACGAATGTTTTTGTAGATTTATTTATCTAATCTTAAAGAAGAATGCTTACTTACAAACCAAGTTTGCCAGGCACCATGTCACTATGCCATTGACTTGAAGATACTGAATCAGCTTGTTTCTGAGATGAATCAGGTTAGCATCATATACATTGTGCATATATATGTGTGTATATATATATATGTACGTATATATTGTATTACATGGCACCATTTTGGGCTGCATGCTCGTAGGACTTCCCTTTTCTCTGATTTTTTTAAACTATTAGAATGTTCTTTAGATGCGGTTTAAGTAACTCTATCATACTCTTGATGATTTTTTTTTTTTTTGGTATTACTTTAGAATATAGCGTTTGTGTTTAGTTATCCCAAGCATTTCTTTTTCTCTATCCTGCATCAGTTATGAGATGTTTGGTTCATGGATTAGAATCATGAGATTAGAACCATTTTCGATTTACGTGTATTTTTTGTGAGAGAAAACACTGTAGCAAACCACGAATCATGATTCAAATCGGGGTACGAATCCCCCAACCAAACAACTCCTTAGAGACTATTGAAATATTTGCATAGAGTGTGCAGGATTGTACTCTTTCGCATTTATGGAGTTGATCCTAACATACGTGAAAAAGTAGAGGTAGCATTGTGTTGAGTAGTGAAAAATGCTTAATTTGCAACAAAAACAATAGACAAATATAAGAAACTGTCTCCTTATGTGTCATGTATTCAAAATTTTCTAATTGCATAGAGTTTCTATTTATCTAATGTTTTCTTTATAGAAAGTTTATCCCAAATTCTATGTTTTTCACATATTTTCTTGCCTATAATTTATCAGCCACATCCTGGATTATCTGTATCTCGCCAACGTAGGATAGCTAGCATTTTCAGGGAGCAATCACTTCTTCAAATTTTCCAGATATCCATAAGTTCACTGCATCAGTTAAAAAATGATGGTAGGTTGACACACTCATAAGTTTTCATTAATTGATAAAGTTAAATGTATATATAATACATTTTTCTTATTTGCTATTGCCAACATTTATGTGTTGACCAAGGATTCAGTTGAAAGTAAGTTGCAGGAATTGGCTCTCTCACTTTCCCTCAGTTGTTTGTCATTTGATTTTCTGGGGACTTCATTTGATGAAAGTTCAGATGAGATTGGTACTGTTCAGGTATAATGATAAAGAATAATTACATTGACTTTTACTTGAATTTTGAATATATATATTGTAGGAAATTAGAAGATTTTATCTTTTCAGTTTTTGAATTAAAGAGCCAAATCCCTTAGTTTGGGATTAGGATCCTAGGAGATAGGGAATTCCGGTTTTTCTAGATAAACACCGGATCTAGATAGATTTAGATAAGATAAGAGCTTATTTGAATTTCTATGAGTTGTCAAGGGTACTTGGTATCCTATAAATTAGGTTTACGTTACACTAATAATAATAAGAAAAAAAGGAAGTTTTTCCCTTCAAAACCTTCATATATATATATATATATATATATATTTTTTTTTTCTGTGCTCTTGGTTAGAATTTTTTTTTTGTCTCTGGATGTACAGATTCCTACTTCTTGGAGGCCAATCCTTGAGGAGCCTTCAACACTACAAATCTTTTTTGATTATTACGCAATTAGTCAAAGTCATTTTTCAAAGGAGGTTTGTAATGTTTGTTCCTTTGTTAGAAATCATAATTTTATTGTAGTTTTGTGGATTCAAATCATACTTGCTTGCATCAACTTACATGACAATTCATTTTAGTGATAAATCATCTTGGTTGGCAAGAGTGCAAATACCCCTGTCGTGATTTTAGGATTTCCTTATCAATTCACTTGTATACCTTTTGAGACTTGTTTAGTTAGTACAGTGTTGAAACCCATCTCTCTCTTCCTCTCAATTATATATCATCTTAAGTTTCTTCCCCCTTTTTTTAGGGTTAATGTCATTACTGGTACCCCTTTTTTCTTTTGGATGAGAACTGGGAAATTTGCTAAGAACAACAAAGTGTAAACAAGGAGAAGAACCTAAAAGGCTAAAACACAGGAGAAAACAAAGTGATTTAAGTAATATTTTCACAATTACAGAAATCATAACAAAAGGGAGATTCTTAAACAGTTAAACTATTAATTCGTTCCTCCTGGACTATCCCTAAACTGTTATTCCTTGTTTACAATTGTCTTTGACTTTCGTTCAATTTGTTCGTAGTCTTTATTAGCTTATCAATTCAGGGCTTCTTAAAATTTTACTCCAGGCACTGGAGTGCTTGTTACGTCTAGCTTCAGTAAGGAGATCAATATTTACAAATGATTCTTCTCGAGTTAAGTTTTTGTCTCACATAATGATGGGAACCAAAGAAATTCTACAAACTGGAAGAGGTAAACTGAAATGAGTTTGCTCTTACATTGTTTAAGATTATTCTATGTTTGCCACTGGTTTTGGATGTGTGTGCGCGCGCGCGTGCGCTCTTTGTAAGATAAGCTGTGAAGAATCTCTGCTCGTTTACTCTTTATCTGGAAACTTTTAATTAAGTTTTATATCTAATTATTGTTGATTCTATTCTATGTCTATGTTGATTTTTTTTTTATTTTTTATTTTTTTACAGTCTTCTAAAATAAATCAGATAATGAAAAACATCTTTTTTACATTTCACCATACAATATACATCCCTGCATACAAAGTGA
This sequence comes from Morus notabilis, assembly GCF_000414095.1. NCBI lineage: Eukaryota > Viridiplantae > Streptophyta > Magnoliopsida > Rosales > Moraceae > Morus > Morus notabilis. Next base: position 909,613 of record NW_010367622.1, read on the forward strand.
TAATTTTTATATTACTTCTAACTTATTTTACTGTTTTGTTTAGATGCACTTTTGGTAAATCAATTTTAACATACTCACAATGAAATTGGTTCTGATATTTTGCTGGAAACAGGTCTCTCTGATCACGATAACTATCATGTTTTTTGTCGCTTGCTTGCCCGCTTCAAAATTAATTTTCAGGTTAGTCTGACCTATTCATTATTTCAGAATCATTGGCTTTTACTGTTTACTTGTAAATTATATTTTCCTATCTAGTTGAATAAATATCGATCTTTAAATATTTTCCTATCTACTTGCTATGAATGGACTTCTTGTACCCTGTTGTATTCCTTTTCTTCCTTTATTAATAAAATTTTGTTGTTTCTTATTGAAAAAAAAAAAAATCTAGTGCTTCAATTATCTAGTTAAAGGAGTTTTTAGCTGCTATTAGTTGAAATTTTTGTATTCTATTGAAAAGAAACGAGAACTATGATGATGCTTGCAGTCACTAAAAATTCATTATTGTCATATTCAGTGTATGTTTTACTTGATCACTACTTGCCAAAATTTCTTCTGTTTAAGAGGTGACAAGGGCTCGGCTCGTTTATGTAGCTGATAACAAACTTATATAATGGCGTTCTAAAAAATATTCTAGACATTGAACAGGAAATAAGTATATATATACATACATACACATATATATATATATATATGTATATTGGTAAACTTGCATTAATAAGAGAAAATAGGTACAAAAGGGGACAAGGGTCCGCCAGAAGGGAAAAAGAAGCAAAACTAGAGGGTCTGAACAAGAATACCCTAAAAACTAACTAATCATTGCAAAATAATATCCCACCCCCTTTAATAAGTATGAAAATGAATACACAGTAAAACCTTTAGTTTGAGAAATCCATAATGCTACCCAATATTGAATTCTGTCCCAAAGCTCAATGCTATTTCCTTGCACATCTTAAAAAATTCACTATTTCTTTCAAGCCACACCGTCCATGTAACTGTGAGGACAATTGCGTTCTAAGGCCTTCTTTTTGTATTGTCACTTTCAAACATCAAATCACTGCCAAACAACTCCACAATACTATTTGATGGAACACAAGCAATGCCAAATTCTTGCAAAACATGATGCCAAATACTCAACGAAAGGGATTAATGGAGGAAGAGATGATCTAGCGACTCAGCAGCATTTCTGCAAAGAACACACCAGCCAAGAGATAGGTAAAGGTAGGGCTTCCTCCTTTGCAACAAATCCTGAGTGTTAAGTTTACTTGACTCAGGCAACCAATTAAAGATATGGACTTTAGTAGGAATGAAGATTTTCCAAATGAAATGATTTAGGTTAAAAGAGGGATATGAATAACAATCAATTAGAGACTTAAAGAAAGATTTGCAAGAAACCAAATCTGAGCCCTCTAAATACCACAACCACCTTTCAAGAATAAATTCGCTCAATCTCACCCCTCTAAACAACTTAACAGCTCCACAATTTCACCCATCTCTCTCTCTCAGTAGGATCCCTCCTAAAATGAAAATTCCAGGAATTATTACTTCTTTTTTTTTTTTTTTTTTTTTTTTTTTTTTTTTTTTTTTATAAAAAACAAGAGAATATTATTAAAAAAAGGAAAAAAGAACAGCAGAGGACAAGGAGTCCACCAAAGCAGAACAAACTAAAAGAGAAAAACTAGCAACACAAAACTACAGAAGGGCTAAATCCCACCCTCTAAGTAAGTCTGAAAAGGAAAACGCATTGAAGCCTTTAACATGAGACAACAACAATGCCATAGAATCTAATTCTGTCCCAAGCTACAAAAACATCTCCCTCTAAATCTTTAAAAATTCGGTTGTTCCTCTCTAACCAAATAGCCCAGGAATTATTACTCATGACATCCATAGTGTAAAAGGACGGATTGAAGCATCATGAAGAGATGAAATTCTATAGAGGTTCAAAAAACAGATTGAGAAGGCTCCCCTTCTCTTCAGCCATCCTCCCAAAATCTAAATCTCCCCTCATCTCCCACTTTGACATTAATACGAGCTTTAAATTCAATATGTAGAGCTTGTCTTGCCTTCTAAGGGCTTCTATGACTCCTCTGACACCCGCCGCTGATTCTCACTCCCTAAATCCTGTCACGTATATTCCTTTTATGACACGACACCACAACACTCACCCTTCCTCGAAAATCTCCAAAGCCACTTTGAGAGTAAGGCTTCATTACGGAGAATCTGAGTTGCCAATCTCCAAACCGTCATTCTCTTTAGGTACCAAACCTGTTCCCATGCCATCAGATGATCGAAGATTGAACTGTCACACTGCTGCAACGCCTTTTGGAACTCTAAAAATTAACGGAAAATAAATCAGTAAAGATAAACCTGATTTAATTAATGTCAATCTCCCTCCACAGGACGAAAACAATCTCTTTCATCCATCAAGTCTCCTAGCCACTTTCGACACAACTGGCTCCCAAAATGCAGATCTAAGAGTATTTCGGCCAAGGTATTTAACTGGCCATGATCCCACCGAACACCCTACAAGGTTAGCAAGTCTTCCCACTACCTCTGCCTCAAGATTGATGCCAAAATTATGCTTTACCCACATTAATCTTAAGACCGGATGCAAAGCAAAGTGCATCAAGGATAGTCATTAATGATTGAAGATTTGCTTCCTCTCCCTCAATGAAGAATAAAGTGTCATCTGCAAATTGCAAATGAGAGATCCTAATTCTCTCCTCGCCAACTTCCGAACCTCGCAACAAATCTTGACATATGGCTTTATCCACTAATCTCCCTGATGCATTTGCCATCAAAGTGAATAGGAATGGGGACAACAGATCACCCTGTCTTAAACCTCCCGAGTGCCTAAATTTACCCCTCGGTCTACCATTTATTAACACCAAAAAGGACACTGACTTCAAGCAACCTCTAATCCAACTTCTCCATTTGACGCTGAACCTCTTCTTTTGCCGCACAAAATCCAAAAAATCCCATTCCACATGGTCCTAAGCCTTCTCAAAATCAATTTTGAGGACTACCCCTTCCTTACCTTTTGCTCAATAATCCTCCACCACCTCATTAGCAATGAGAGCAACATCCAATATTTGTCTTCTGGCAACAAAAGCCCTTGAGTCTTTGAAATCGTGCTATCCAAAATGTTTTTTAACCGAGAGACTAGAACCTTAGAGATAATCTTGTACAAACTAGTAACAAGGCTGATTGGCCTACAATCACAAACTTTACATGAATTTATCTTCTTAGGTATAAGAGCAATATATGTCTTATTAGTTATATAAAGCTCTCCAAGCACCTCCGAGAGCTCATCTTTCACAATTTCCCAGCATTATTGCAAAAGTGCCATTGTGTATCGATTGGGTCCGAGAGATTTATTACCATCACATTCAAAAACTGCCATCTTGACTTCTTCCTCTTCAAATGGCTTCTCCAAATCTGCTGCTTCTATTTCCAAAATTGGGCACCAAGCCAATACTTCTATACCACAAATCCGACTATTGGATGAAGTGTATAGCTTCCTGAAAAAAATGACAGATTTTGTGCAGGAAAGCATAAAACTTACATGCCGTTGAAGCAATCTAGACCAATCTTCATTTTAAGTTAGACATTTTCTCTTTATTAGAATATATCACTGACAATGTCAGTCTACCTCCCAAGTCCCAATGGCTAAAGCTTTTTGAAGAATTGGGTTCCTAACACGGTGTTAGAGCTATTGGTTTTTGAGTTCAGGTACCTCCAACTATACTTTCCGAGTAGTCTTTCCTTTGGAATAATCTAATAGTAACTTCTCAGGGAATTAGTTTATTCAACATTCCTTTTTATTTATTTATTTATTTATTTATTTTCCTCTTTTTTCCCTGAATCTGCGGCTGTTTGGTTAGAACGGAACAGCAGAATTTTAAGGATATAGAGCGAGATGTTAATGAGGTTTGGGATAGAATCAAGTTTTGGGTTGCTTTATGGATTTCCCAAGTTAAAGGCTTCAATACATTTTCTGTTGAGGATTTATTAAGAGGATGTGATTCTAATTGAGTTTTTAGGCTTTTGGTTCTGTTTTTGTCATTTTGTTCAGGTGGACTCCTTGTCCCCTGATGTTCAACTTTCCTTTCATTAATAGAATTCTCTCGTTTCTTTTATATATATATCCAGGATCTTAAGGTTTATTTGATCTATTACTGTTTTTGGCCGTGAAAGGAAAAGAATGCCTTCAGGCTGAGAACGGCGACTAATCTATTTGTAATTGTATTATATGATTCATATCACTTATGACTAAGACAATGTTACCAAAGAATTTTTTCTTAGTGTCTATGTATTCCTTATGTTACAACTCTTGGGTAGAACTCATCCCCAAAAGTTAGTTTATAGGGAGAGGGTGTCCAAGTGGTTATAAACCCACATGCTAAGCCCATACTTTAGTAATGTGAGACTCAACCAGGATCCTAACATAGAGTTGTCAAGCCGTCACGGCCCTTCTAACGCCAGGCCCGTTAAGGGCCTGGGCCGTGCTTGGGACGACCTTGCACAGTGCAAGGCCGGGCCTGAGGAGAAATCCTCAGGCCCGGCATTGGCCCTCGGCCCTAGTCCATAAGGGCCAGGGACGGGCCCGGGCCCTTCACGGGCTGGCCCTGGCCCTTTTAATTTTTTTTTTCAATGTTTAATTAAAAAAAAGAAAATATATCATATGCCTCCAAAAGATGTGATTTTATTGAATTGAGATAATATGAATAAGTACACATAAATGACTGCTCGTTAAAAATGTTGCCAAGTAAAACTCGCGGGGAGATCGGGACAAAACCTTAGCGAAGGAAAAAAGAGTGCAGTATTCTTTGATAAGTAAATTACAAAACCTAAGTGCTTTTAAAAGATTCTGTTATTTCTAAGTTAGAAAAATAATCTTGAATTGAATCATCCGTATAGTTTTGTTTTCGTCTTCTAGCATCTTACCAGTCTTTGATGCACATTAGCCCATCCAAGAAATCCAGATAATTCTGCTTCTCTTCTCGTTAAGAATTCAGTTGCTTGCACTAAATGCTTACTCCGATGCTACCATTGACACCGGAGTTGTCAGAATGTCATGGGCTATTATGGACAATGTTAGAAAACGATCAGTCTTGCTCCACCACTGTAAGATATCTAGTTTGTCGTCATCGATTACAAAATTTGATTCAAAATATTTTACCAGTTCGGTAGACGCTTGTGTTGATGACGATGCTGACGTTTTCTCTTTCTTCTTTAAGAAACTCCACGACGAGCCTTTGGACCTCGAATTGCTAGTTGACGTCGAAGTTATCTGTTCTTTTTGACTTGTTTCGTATTTTGCTTCATACAAACCAAATAATTTTCTAACATTTTCTTAGCATCAGTAATAGTTAGTAGCATATCAATACCTAAATTTTCTGCCGTAGCAGTCATCAAAGATTTAGTCTCATCTATTCTGCACCTAGGATCTAAAATGGTTGCCAATGTATATAACATAGGGCAACCAGACCAATAATTTTTAAATTTAGTTTCCATTAGCTTAGCTATGTTCCAAATAGTTCAGTATCCCTATAAAAAGAAAATGTTTCCGAAATATTAAAGAGTTGATGCAAAGCTAAATGTGTAGTAGGATAATAAATTTCAGAAAGTAATTTAGTAGCATTGTAGAAAACTTCTAGAAATTTAAAAAAGTACTTACCAATCTTCCAATCTGTATCGAAAATTAAAAGCTGATCTTTCTTACTATTCACTTATGTTGTGATGAGCTGTTGATATGGGAGTGCAGCTTTCAACATTAAATAGGTGGAGTTCTACCTATGTCTCACGTCAGTTGGGAACTTTCTTGGGCGCATCTGACTATTCTTGCAATATTGTTTGAATTCTTGGAGCCGAGCTTCAGAATTAAATATGAAGGATAAAGATTCTCTAATATTTGCTAGATTAGAGGAAATATGTTCAATTCCTGCTTGAACTACTAAATTTATTATGTGACACGTACACCATTGATGAAAAATTTTCCCCCAAAAGCTGGTTTCAAACTACGTTTAAACATGTTAATTGCAGCCGTGTTAGCTGACGCATTATCAAAAGTAATAGTTAAAACTTTATCTTCTATCCCATAAAACCCAAAAATATCAATTATTATTCTAAAAATAGCATTTGCGTTATGAGGAAATTGACATAAACGAAAACCTATTATTCTCTTTTGTAAAACCCATTCATTGTTAATAATGCGCCGTGACACATAAATATTCAGTTTTATTACACCTCTCCCAAAGATCAGAAGTACAAGATATAGTAGCATTAAAAGACCAAAAATTATCAACTAGAGATTGTCTCATTGTATAAAACACTTTCATGCAATCAGAACGAGTTGTGCTTCTACTTACCCGTTTAAATTGCGGGTAGAAGGCCATCTGTATGAATTCTTCGAACGCCGCATCATTTGCAAAAGAAAGAGGTAATTCGGTACTAGCTAAAAATTTAGCTAGTGCCTCACGAGCACGTTGTTCATCGTATGTAAAATTTTACAACCCTTGTGATGTGAGTGATAATGTTTATTGGTGGGAGTCCACACTCCCACATTGGTGCAACGGTAGACATGCTTTCTAATGTCTATTCAGATGACCAATACCCCCACCATTTTTATTAGAAAAGTGCTTTTTACAATATTTACATACCGCACAAATTTTTATTTTACCTGTTTTTGAATTTGGTCGGGGCTCCTCAGTGAAATGCTGCCATGCAAGAGCAATTCGCTGTCTTTTTCCCCTGCAACGTTCTCTAACTTCCTCATTGTGCACTGAAGCATTATCAACCGGAGCAGTTTTCGGTTCAGTGGGAGTGGGGTTGTGAGGCAGCATTTCATCATCGAAAAATAGCTCATCACCAAGCTCAGGGAGAGCAGTGAAATCAAGAAAATTTGATGTGACCAATTTCTGAAAATTGATTGAACTTTGTAAGTGAAAGAGCAAGTAAATGAGTGATCGCGAGAGAAAAGCTTAAAATCAAAATCAAAGAGACAAGATGATAGATAGAATGAGAGAGAGACGAGAAGTTGAGAGTGAATTGTTGTGTCGGATTAATGGGTATTTATAGGGGTTTTTGGGGCTGATTTTCAGATTGTGACCGTTGGGCCCTTCGCGTGCCCAACAGTCGGCCCGTGACGGGCCTAAAGGCAGGCCCATCAGGGGCCGATCGTTGAGGGCCCAACGGTCACAATCCTCACGGGATGAGAAGGATTTCGCGGGCCGTCTTGCGGGCTGGACGTGTGCCTGGGCCAGGCCGAAAAAGGGCCGTTTCGCGGGCTGAATTGGGCTTGGGCCGAACTGGGCTAGGGTCGGGCTTGAGCTGCGGGCTGAGAAGCCGCGGCCCAGCCCTAGCCCATCAAACGTGCCGGGCTGGCACGGCCCGTAACAGTACCGTACCGGGCCGTGCCGAACCCGTCACTGTTACAGGCTGTACTGCTCGGCCCATTTGACATCTCTATCCTAACATACCACCATGCTTCCGACACCGACATCCACGGCGGCCTACTCTGGATGGCCCACTCTGGCATTTCCAGGTCGCTCCTCCCTAGGTCGCCCCTTCCGCAACGTGGGCCCGAGGTGGGGCATGCTCTGATACCAATTGTTACAACCTTTGGGTAGAACTCATCCCCAAAAGCTAGCTTGTAGGGAGAGGGTGCCCAAGTGGTTATAAACCCACATGCTAAGCCCATACTTTAGCAGGACTCAACTAGGATCCTAACACCTTATTTCTGTTTTGTACGAATATAATTTCCCTATGCAAGGTCAAAAGTCAGTATTTTCATTTTTTCTTTGCAAATTAATCTTCCCCTCACCCCCTGCATTACAAGGTTTTGATACCTGTTTATTTGATAGACCTAGTAAAGGGTGTGAAGCTGAAAATTGTGATTGGACAAGTTCACTACTTTCTATCAGCATACTTTTTAAGTTGCTTCATTGTCAGATGTATCTTCTTTATTCCTGTTGCCTAAAAGTTAGTTAGCTTACTGAGGGAAAACTTATTTGACATAATTTTAGATAGCGTTTCTCCCACCTGACGCTTTGTATTTATCCATTTTCTCTTTTTCATAATTTATGAGCATAGTGTCATGTTAGTCGTGGTATCTATAACTCCTAATTTGTAATTTTTGCTGCAGTTGGCGGAACTTGTCAATACCGAAGGCTATTATGATTGGATATGCTTGATAGTAGAGTTTACAATGAAGTCTTTACGTTCTTGGCAGGTTCATCCATCTCTTTTAGTATATTCTAAAGAAGTTAGTTTTTTCGTTTTTCCCTTTGATAAAGGAAAATATGTCTGAAACAGTGAAGTTGATCTCTCTTTTCAGTGGGCCAACACCAGTGTTTACTATGTTTTGGGGCTGTGGTCGAGACTGGTAACATCTGTGCCTTACTTTAAAGGTGATAAACCAAACATGCTGGACAATTATGTGCCCACTATTATTGAAGGCTTTGTATCTACACGATTTGATTCTCTCGAGGTGAGATTGGGTTATCTTAGAAGGTTTTTCTCAATTTTTGTTTCATTCTGTCTTGACCCCTCTTTTCTGCCTTTTTCTACTGCAGTCCGAATTCTCAGATGAACTTTCTGAGAACCCACTTGACAATGTTGAACTTCTTCAGGATCAGCTTGATTTCTTTCCTTACCTATGCAGATTTCAGGTTTGCACTCCCCAACATGCTTATATGAGGAACTTCAGCCGGGTTGCAAAAGCACTATTAACTGATAAGCTTAAAGGATTTTTATATTGGAAATCTCTCCGCTCAATTTTATGTTTAGTTTTTATCAATTTGACTTGGGGTCTATGTCTTCTAACCAATTGCAGTATGAAAGTTGTAGCTCTTATATAATGAAAGTTATGGAGCCTTTCTTGCAAATTTATATGGTATGCTCGAGTAAACTTCTCCAGTGTTTGTCTAATGCAGTATTTTTGTATGGTGAATTGAGTGAAATAATCATCAAGGTAGTTGATTTTGTCAAAAACATTATTTTGGTGTGCACAGTTTTTGGCAAATGTCCAAGCTTGTGGAGATTATAAAGAGCTTTCAATTACTGAAGCCAAACTGGCTTGGTTAGTGCATATTATTGCTGCTATTCTCAAGACAAGGCAAATTTCTGGGTATAGGTAAAAGTTTAAGATGGTGGTTGCAGCTATACGTTCTTGGAGGTATTATGCTTTGTTCTGACTTTACTTCCATATTGTAGTGGTGAACAGCAAGAACTACTCGATGCAGAACTCTCGGCGCGTGTTTTTCAGTTGATGAATGTCGCCGACAATGGGGCACACAGACAGGTATTAAGGAGTAGATGTCACATAGCAATGTATGGTGTGGATGAAATTTGTTGTGAAATTTATTTGCACGTATGAGATGTCACAACATCATGTTACAAGTGCATTTGAACTCTCTTTTGTAATCTAGCTACATTGTTGTATATGTTGGGAAGAAAGTATATGGTTTCTGCGTTGCTGTTCTAATGGTTCAAGTGTGAAGTCTTGCGCCTTTTCATGCATTCACATGAATAATGTCCAACCACATAACCTGGGTGATTGTAAGTTATATTGCTCGATGAAGTGCATTTGCAACTCTCTTTTGTAATCTAGCTACATTGTTGTATATGTTGGGAAGAAAGTATATGGTTTCTGCGTTGCTGTTCTAATGGTTTAAGTGTGAAGTCTAGCGCCTTTTCATGCATTCACATGAATAATGTCCAACCACATAACCTGGGTGATTGTAAGTTATATTGCTCGATGGTTTTCTGTAGCATCAGGGGCTCACTATTGTAACTGGGAGTGAGTAATTATCTCTTGTGATTGTAGCGTCAGTAGCTTCTACCTTTCCTTTCAAGTTCTCCAATTTGTGATTTATGCGAAGCAGCTTCCAAATGTTCTGTTGTTTACTGTTTATTGCATTGCTTTTGGTGCATGTAGATGTCTCCTAAGAGTTATTAGTTTTTGTTGCTTTTGTCGTTTCTTCTTTTTCTTAATGACTCATTTTATTACTAAGGAATTTCCCAATTTATTGTGTAATGATTTGGTCAGTTCCACTTTGATACGAGTGGTGATTTGGCCAGTTCTATGTCCAGTTCTACATGAATATGTGTCAAGATTGATTTCAGTATGAAAAAGTATGTGGCACACTTTATTTTTCTGTGGGAGCTTCAACTGTTATAGTAATGTTGGGACGGACATGATCTCTCTCTCTCTCTCTCTCTCTCTCTCTCTCTCTCTCTTTTTTTTTTTTGATTTTTTTTACCTTGAAAAGGAAAATGCTTCCAGGATGTCCTCCTGTAGAAAGCCTGGTGTTTCAGTCTCTGTTCCTTGTGTATGCACTGCGTCCACCTAAAGTTCCCATTATGCCTTGGTTAAAGTTTGAATTGGCGGAATTGCTTAGCTTGTTGAATATGCATTTAAGCATGAGCTTTCTCTAGCTGCTCTGAATGAATTTAAAATGGAAATTTCTGATGTTTACCTATCTCACATTTATCTAACTATGCCCCAATTTTGTTTGTTCTTGATTTACTTTATATGGTTTTATTCAAGCCAAAAAGAAAAAAGAATCTATATGGGTTTATGTATTCTGTTCGATGATGGCAGAGATATGGTGAAATCAGCAAGCAAAGACTTGATCGTGCGATTCTGACTTTCTTACAAAATTTCAAAAAGTCATATATTGGTGATCAGGCAATGCATTCTTCAACTGTAAGTGGATCTCTTTTCACTCTTGGCACCGAGCAGTCAACTTCATGTTCATTAACATTCTTTCCCGATATTGCAGAAACTATTTGATCAACTATCGAAGCTTGTTGGACTCCATGATCATCTGAAAGTGTTGAATGCCGTTGTTGGAAAGATTGCTACAAATCTTAAGTCTTACACTCAGGTAAGGCAAATTAGCAAGCTTCATTTAAACTTGTACAAACTTTCCCAGTGTGAGCGCTTGGAGATGCCTGTTATCGGCAGAGTAGCTTTTACCCATTAGGGTCTTTTTGTTTTTTATTTTTATATATTTCTTTGTTTTGTTTTGTTTTGTTTTTTTTTTTGGGCAACTGATTTTTCATGAATTGCAGTGCAAGGAGGTCATTGATCATACCATAAGCCTTTTCCTGGAATTGTCATCTGGGTACGTGCTGTCCGTAAAGAATTTAATTTAACTGAGATTACTCATTTGTTTTCCTCTGTGATATATCTTATGTAACCAGCAAATTTTTGGCAGATATATGACAGGAAAGCTGCTTCTGAAGTTGGATACCATTAAATTTATAATTTCACATCACAATGTAAATATCTTATTGGATCTTTGTATTCATATCTCTGCTTTTATTTTCTAGACTATGCTTGTAAATTTGATCTAGCAAATAGTTAGCTAAGTGATGTTCTTAATTTTCCTGTTTAGAAGAAGCACTTCCCTTTTCTAGACGAACAGACATGTTTTCGTAGCAGAACAACCTATTACTACACTATTGGCTCGTTGATTTTCATGGAGGACAGCCTCTTAAAATTTAAATCTTCAATGGAACCTCTGATGCAGGTATGAATTCTATTTCTCCGTTCTTTTATTTTTGTGTCAGCAGTCTTTTTTTTCTCTTTTTTCGAGGGGAATGTTACCTATATTTGTTTAACAATGTAATTGTTATTTTAGTTTTTTGAACATGAAATCTGATTGCACAACCTCATCTGAAATTAGTATTGCAAAGTTGCATGATCATGTTTGTTATCACGTCTAGAGCTTAGTATTTGTTTATTTATGTCCTGATGTTATTTTGCCAATAGCACGGTCTTTAACAGTTAGCCTGGCTTCTGTCATCCAATTAGATTTTCTGAGTTGTGGTTGTGCTATAGGTTTTCGTTTGCTTGGAATCAACACCTGATGCAATATTCCGGTCTGACATTGTAAAATATGCATTAATTGGTCTGATGCGGGATCTCAGAGGAATTACAATGGCAACAAATAGGTTGGTATCCTTGGCAAGCATAGGATTTTTACACATAATGTTGTTAATTCTTTCTATTTTCTTATTGTGGCTTTCCTTATGTCATTGATTTTTCCTCTTTTTTTTCATAGTCGCAAAACATATGGCTTCCTTTTTGATTGGCTTTATCCTGCCCAAACTCCTCTTCTCTTAAAAGCCATATCACATTGGTTTGATGTACCAGAGGTAATGTACAGCTTTAGACTAGAATCTTGAGGTACTTGTTTTGGATATTTGGTATTTTCAAATAGATTTTTTTTTTTTTTTTTTTTTTTTGGGGGCCTATCTTATCTATTTGGAGCTTTCATGTAGAGCACAAAAATTTCTAATGCTATTGATCCTTTTGCAATATAATTTGGCGATCTTGTCATGCACATATTGCAAAGAAATTGCGATATATGCTTTCTTTATTTTGAAAGTAATTTTTGCGCCAAGAAAACGATGCAGGTAACAACTCCATTGTTGAAATTCACGGCTGAGTTGGTGCTAAACAAGTCTCAGAGATTAAGCTTTGATCCATCTTCTCCCAATGGCATATTGCTTTTCCGAGAAGTCAGCAAATTGATTGTAGCATATGGATCAAGGATTTTACCGCTTGCGAACACAACAGATATATATACATCCAAATACAAAGGAATCTGGATTTGCTTGACAATTCTGACTCGTGGTATCAATATTTCTTTAGTTTATTTCTTCCCTGTTGACTTAAATAGATGACCATTTTGAGTAACCCATTTTTTAAGAGCTTCAATTGATTGCTAGATTTTTGCTGTGTATATCAACTTAATCCAATATGAATTAGCACTTTGGAAGAAAATCTCATATAATAATTCTCCTTTACCATCTATTATAAGATATTGGTTGTATTATATGGTTTCATTTCTGTCTCAGCGTTGTCTGGTAACTACGTCAACTTTGGTGTCTTTGAACTTTATGGTGATAGAGCACTTGCTGATGCTTTGAATGTTGCATTGAAGATGATATTGTCGGTTCCTTTAGCTGAGATATTAGCGTATCCAAAGGTACGAGTCCTCATTTTGTTTTGTTTGTTTTTGTTTCTGTTTTGCCTTTTATAAATTTTCATCGACTGATGTGTGCTTATGCTTGTGTTCTACCATTATGTTTTATGTTTTATGCAATTTGTTCTTAAAGAAGATATGGATTAGTATAATACTGTGCTACACACACACACACCGAGTTTAATACTGAGCCCCACACACACGCCCATTTTCTGTGATTTATTAAAAAGGGAAGACCAAGCGCATCACAAGTTTTAGCACAAATCATTTTTGAGAGAGAAAAAAGAAAAAGGAAAAAATTTCAGTGACCATAAAAGAGAGAAAAAGAGAAAACGACTCACTTCCCTCCCTTGATGCACTCAGAAAATCCGATCAGGACTTCCCTTGATCTCCTACCTTGAGCAAAAGCTGAATAAGATTTGCTAAGAAGTAATCATAAAATTTCTTTTCTGGAAATTCTCTACAGTAATTTCCGCCTGTAGAACGTCTGACATGTCCCAGAATAACATTTCCAGATATTAGAATTCCTACTTATAACATTCCCAAAGTGAGTTTATGTGTAAATGTTTGACCATAACGTTTAAACTTTTAAACTTTTAAATACGTCAGAATATCAGGGTCTTTCCTTTTCTATTTTGGACAAAAATACTGACCTTTCTCTCTGTTTTTTTTTTAATAAGAAAAATGCTGGTTCCCGAATCGAATTCGGGTGCGGAAGCGTGGTGCGGGAAGGCGGATCGTGTATAACAAAAATTTTCATAAAACTTTTGAGATACTCTATAGATTATATTAATTTATGCACGAATAAATTAATTGCATTAATTTACATCAAGAACTCAATCCCGGAAAAAATACCTGGAAGCCGACTCGGATGATATCTTGAGTTCTTTGACCACGAACAGTCCTTGCTCAAATCTTTGTGTTTAGAATACAAAGTCTTCCACGTCAATTCATTGATTCCACGTAGACGTGTGTGTGGGCACACGTGAGACAAAACAAGTTTCTTAAATACTCGAATTTCCACAAACACCAACGCATGCACGATGTGGAATTTTTGGAGAAAAAAAAATATTTTCTCTCTCTTTTTCCTCTGTGAATTTCGGCTACCAACAATTAGGGCTGAAAAAATGTTTCAAAAATTGTGTCCACAATTTTCTATCATTCTCATATTTAAAGAGTAGAAGTCCAACTTCAAAACAGAATCAAATCTTTATCTCTAATTTTGAATTTTGAACAAAAAATCCCTTCCCCTTATCTCTTAAGTGGCCAGCCATATCAGGGTTTCCTAACCCTGTGTGTGGCGCCAATTCAGATAGGGAAGGAAGAGAAAAATCATCCTTTATCCTGTAGTCCAATTTTGATTCAGATTCAAATTCGAATTTAAATCAAACTTAAATTAATTTGAATTCTAAATTGAACAACTTATCAAATAAGTTTAAATAGATAAATCTAGATGTGTTCAAATTCAAATTTAAATAATCACATTATTTAAATAATAATAATTAATTCTCAATTAATTATTTTTTGTTTATTTAATTTTAGAATTCTGTAATTCTAAAATTTTCATTTTGCCTTTTGTGTCTGGTAGAATTATAAGGACGACGCGGGGACATATGAACCTATAATCCCGAGCTCCAATAAAATTAATAATTAATTAAACACTTTAATTAATTAACTAATTTTATTAATTTCAATAGTTACTCCACTATAAACTTAGAGTTGAACTCTCGAAATTATAGACATTAATTACTTCTAAACTGCGAAGTGTCCATTTGATATAGTCATTACATATAGATCAATCCTCCATAAATAATTCATAATTAGAGTCAGGTAGAATCCGTTAACCTCTCTAATTATATCTGCATCATTGAGTACTATTAATTCTCTAATGAATAGTGATTCATAAAACACATTCATGAACCAGAGCGCTCTTACTAATCCAAATACCGAATCAACACTCAAGAGAATTATTTATCTACTTCTTTCTCAAGAAGGAATGGATTCCATCTCGTATAATAACATTCACAGCTACCTATTTCATTATGTCTCCAAAATACAAGAAATATGATTCAGGGTCTCGGAATCCGTACCGAGTAAATCAAAAGACATAAATCCATAAATAAGAGTTTGTTAAGAACTCATGATTAAGATTATCTTATATATGACTATCGGTAGACTCAATTAGAATTTCTACGCTTAACGGAAATTATTAGAAATTCATATTGTGTCTTTGTCTTTGTTCCACATAATCTTATTATGCGAAATACTCTCTTTCAATATCTCGCCATATTAACCGTGCGGATAACACCGTTCCATTCTAAATGGGAATGACATGTATTAATAATGTTTTAATTAAAGATTCTGAATTTTAATTAAATTCATCATGAAAAATGTTTTTGATTATTATCCTTAAACGCTATCCTCTTGTATATAACACTTATATACTATGTTTAAAGTTACATAAACAATCACGAAATTTTCATTTGATATTTATAAAATATTTATAAATATATGCACATAAAATGATGAATAAATTCTTTTATTAATTAAATAATAAATATCCTATTACATCTCATGCTTTTAGGACACTATTCCCAACAATCTCTCACTTGTCCTAAAGTAGGTGTGTCATGTCTCTAATCTCAAATCTATCTAAGTGCCGATCAAATATATTCAATGGCAATGTCTTGGTGAACGGGTCAGCAAGGTTGTCCTCTGACGCGATCTTCAGAACCGCTACATCGCCTCTATCCACAATGTCTCTGATAAGGTGATATTTCTTTTCTATATACTTCGCACTCTTATGGCTTCTAGGTTCCTTTGAATTAGCCAGCGCTCCACTGTTGTCACAGTAGAGCTTAATTAGCTTATCCATATCTGGAACAACTTCCAGATCAGTTAAGAACTTCCTGAGCCATGTAGCTTCTTTTGCGGCTTTACCAACTGCCACATAGTCAGCTTCCATGGTAGAGTCAGCAACACACTTTTACTTTATACTTCTCCATGCCACGGCTCTTCCAGAAAGAGTGAACACAGATCCAGATGTCGACCGTCGACTATCTCTATCCGATTGAAAATCGGAATCTGTGTATCCGGTGAGAGACAGTTCTCCGGAATATATCAACATATAGTTTCTCGTTCTCTTAAGATACTTGAGAATACACTTTGCTGCAACCCAATGATCTAATCCTGGGTTGGACTAGTAGCAACTGATCACTCCCACTGCATAGCAGATATCTGATCTTGTACACAACATGGCATACATAACGCTTCCCACAGCCAAAGCGTTGGGATACCGTCTCATATCTTCTTCCTGTTATGGAGTCTTTGGATATTGTTTCTTACAAAGGTGAATACCATGCCTAGAAGGCAAATTCTCTTTCTTGGAATTCTGCATCGAATACCTAGACAATACTTTGTCTATATAAGATGCCTGTGACAACGCCAAAAGCTTTTTCTTGCGATCTCGAATAATCTTAATCTTAAGAACATAGCTTGCCTCTCATAAATCTTTCATTTGGAATTGGTTGGCTAACCACTCCTTTACATCTGTCATCAATCCCACATCATTCCCAATGAGTAGGATGTCATCTACGTAAAGAATTAAGAAGACCACATTCTCTTCTTTCTTGTACTTGTAGACGCATGGTTCATCAATATTTTGATCAAATTCATAAGACTTTATAGCCTCATTAAACTTGATGTTCCATGATCTAGAAGCCTGCTTCACTCCATAAATGGACCTCTGCAGTTTGCAGACTTTCTGCTTTTAACCTTCCTCTATGTAACCCTCTGACTGTTCCATATAGATGGTTTCCTCAAGATAGTCATTCAAAAAAGCTGTCTTGACATCCATCTGCCATAACTCATAGTCAAAATATGCTGCAATGGCCAGAAGTATCCGGATGGACTTAAGCATAGCTACTGGCGAGAAAGTTTCCTCATAGTCAACTCCATCTTTTTAGGTATAACCCTTAGCCACTAGTCTTGCTTTATAAGTCTCTACTTTTCATCCACTCATCTCTTTCTCTTGTAGATCCACTTGCATCCAATGAGTTTTACCCCTTCGGGTAGATCCACAAGTTGTCAGACCGAGTTAGAGTACATAGACTCCATCTCGAGTTTCATAGCTGCTTATCATTTTTTTTATCAGAATCATCCATCGCATCCCTAAAGGTCGATGGATCCTCCTTATCGTCATCAGCAATGACGATTTGGGCTTCCCCGGTATACCGGTCGGATAACATGCTTACCCTCCCACTACGACGAGGTGCCTTAGGAGTCTAATTAGGAACTGTGGTCTTTTTCTCTGAGTGGTTCGACAACTCTTGTCGGTTGTGGTCCGATCTCATTGGAAAGTAACTCTTCCAATACTATTTTACTTCTGGGCTTAAAATCTATCATATAGTCATGCTCCAGAAAAGTGGCATTTGTCGATACAAACACCTTTTGATCTGCTTGACTATAAAACAGTCCTCCTCTTGTCCCTTGCGGGTATCCCACAAAGATGCATACTTCTGACCTTGGTTCCAACTTCCCGGTCTTTTGCCTCAGCACGTGTGCTGGACACCCCCATATGCGAATGTGTCTTAAACTATGTTTTTGACCATTCCACAACTCTAGAGGTGTTTTAGGTACAGATTTAGATGGAACTAGATTCAGAATATACATAGCGGTTTTCAGGGCATAACCCCAAAATGAAGTAGGCAGTGAAGAATAACTCAACATTGATCTTATCATGTCGAGCAAAGTCCGATTTTTCTTTTCGGCTACACCATTCTGCTGTGGTGTACCGGGTGCAATCAATTGGGATACTACACATTCTTCAATCAAGAAATCCTGGAACTCTTGGTCCAGATATTCACCTCGTCGATCTGATCGAAGTGTCTTGATTGGTTTACCTAATTGTTTTTCAACTTCGGCTCGGAATTCTCTAAACTTTCCAAAAGTTTCAGATTTTTGTTGCATCAGGTAAACATAACCATATCTCGAATAGTCGTCAATAAAAGTGACGTAATATTCGTAACCTCCTTTAGCTTGGACGTTTAACGGTCCACATATATCTGAATGTATCAGCTGAAGGGGTTCTGTAACTCTTATTCTTTTTGTTGTAAAAGGCCTCTTGGTCATTTTACCTTCCAAACAAGATTCACAGACCGGAAGCTCGCAAACTGTTAGCTCGTGCAAAGGACCATCCTTTACCAGTCTTTTAATCCTATTTAGGTTAATATGACCAAGTCTAATATGCTACAGATATGTGTTATTTTCGTGAGAAATCTTTTGCTTTTTATTCTTAGGTTCGGTAACTTTGAACATTTCAGTATTAAGCAGTGAGTTAGGTATTGACTTTATACAATATAAATCATCATCCAGACGTCCAGAACAAATATTTAAACCATTTCGAGAAATATGAACAAATTCATTATCAAAATAAACTTTAAATAATTGTTCAAATAACTTAGCCACAGAAATCAAATTTCTACGAATGTCTGGAATAAAATAAACATTGTTCAAAACGAAAAATTTATTTTCCCTAAAATGAAGTCTAACTTCTCCCACTGCTTTTGCCGAAACTCTTGCGCCATTGCCCACTTTCATCGTGTAATCCCCATCGGCTAGCT
>NW_010367622.1:928286-957157 GCF_000414095.1 Morus notabilis
AGTTTCTCTTCCAGTGCCCTTCGCCATTGCAGTGGAAACACTTTTCTTTGAGTTTCTGGATGGGACCTTTAGCCTTCTTGGGTCTCTTGTTCTTTCCTTTCTTCGTTTTTCCTTGGTTCTGGTTCTTTCGTTTATTTTTACCAGAACTTCCTACAACTACAACATTTGCTTCTTCTCTCCTTCGCTTGTTGGTGGATTCAAAATTTTGCAGGTCATTCATGAGTTCAGTGAGATTGGACTTTTTCTTGTTCATAACAAAGTTGTTCACGAACTCATGAAAATCAGGGGATAAGCTTTCCAAGATGATGCCAACTTGGGTGGCTTCATCGATCCTGGCACCATTGAGCTCTGCATCATGGAGGTGATCAATCATGTTCAAAACATGTGCCTTGACTGAAGAACCTTTCTTCATCTTGTCGTTCATGAAAGTCCTTATAGCATCCAAACGAGCCTTCTCAGAGGGAGCGCCGAACATGGCTTTTAAAGACTCCATTATCTCATAAGCAGTCTCCATCTCCTCATGCTTCTTGCGAAGCACATCGCTCATACTGGCTAACATAAAGCACTTTGCTTTGTTGTTGGCCTTGATCCAACGATCATAAGGCTCCCTTGCGGTTTTGGTTGCATTAGCCGCGGGTTTAGGAGGACATTCATCCACTAGGACAAATTTGTAGTCTTCGCAGACTAACAGTATGTTCATGTTACTTTTCCACTTAGCATAGTTATCACCGTCTAATTTTTCAGTCGCTAGTAGTGTGATACTGTGATTCGACATATTGCTGAAAATAAATAGAATATTCATCTAATCAATTTATGTGCATGAATATCAATGTATGTTAATTTAGGCACAATTAAATATGATGCATGATGCACATGAAAAATACATAAATCATGTTTTAATTTTGGGTGCCAACGATAATCCAATTTACCACGAATATAGTGCCGCCGTAGGGTAGGTCAAAATATCACAAATTGAACCGAGACCTTCTCAATTGATAAATATAATCAAAAAATCTCAGTTTTTCATATTTATCAACTACCTTTATTTTTGGTCAAAAATATAATCAACAAATTGATTACATTTTCATGAGTGTAACCCATCATTTCAGATTCTACAGACTTAACTCCAGAGTGCCGCCGTAGGGTAGGTTTAACCGAAAATACATCATTGAATCCTATCGCTAGGAAGTCAACATTGTTATTAATCCGAAAGAACACTTTCCGTAGGGAGTGCGGAATCGGTGCCGCCGCAAAGCCCCTTTCGAATCTCACGGTGTTGAACTAATGATGGAGACTAGTGGGTCGCATTGTCATACAACCCTCTCCCACTCATTATTTTGCAAATATGTATTTTATTTGAAAAAAAAAAATCATGGTTCTCAAATAAAAAAATAAACAATTTATTTTTCGGATATGTGAAATTCTAAAATTTAACTCTTAAATTCAATTTCACATGTAACATTATTTTGCAAATTAATTTTGCAACTTAAATCAATTTAATCATATTAAATCGATTTTAGCGCATGGTTCTTATTTTATTTTATTTTTCTAAAACTCTTTTATAATAAATAAAATAAATAATAACTAATGCGCGTATATGCATGGCATGTTATAAAACATATGAGTAGGCACATTATATCTATATGGCATGTTATATGCATGGACATATAATATATAATTATCAACATAAAATATAAATATATGCAATCAACTATTGAGATGGATTTGATCGGGTTCCATGAAAAAATAAATTACAACTCAATCAATTCGAATAAATAAATAATTACAATAATTATATTCTTCCGTTACATCAACGGGTCTTTGATTCTCGAGTTCTTTATTCTTCGGCTTCATTCTTTGTCTTCGGGATGAATTTCACCTTTCTTGGGGTCCGAAACTTTTCCGGGTTCGTCGGCACGCATTACGAGGGTTTTGGAAACCTTCGGGGCCGTTCGGGATCAAATCCCGAAACTTGGGCCACCAGCCGTGCGCGCGCGCAAGATGCCCGCGCGCTGTGCGCGGGCGCGCGGACTGTCCGCGCGCTAACCGTGCTGGGGCCGCGCGTTGTGCGCGCCTGTGCGGACTCTCCGCGCGCTGGGGCGCGCACGGTGGGCGATTTCTGGAAATTTTCTGGGCAGTTTCTGGGCATTTTCAAAGGCTTCAAACTTGATCTTTAAGGCCTCATTTTGATTCAAAATCAAAACCCTAATTCTACCCAAAACCTAGAATTACAATAATTCTAATCCCGAATAAAATTACAAATAATTTAATCAATGAATAAATATAACCGATCCATGAAACCATATAATTAACGACTAAATCCACCATCCATACGTTCATCAACATGAATTAAAATAAACATCAATAAATGCAAGTGCTTACCCATCACATACATACATAATTAAATATCACAAATTTAATATATCAATTATGATTATCAAATAATCGAAGCATAAATTAATATCGTCTATAGACCGCTCTGATACCGATTGCTGGTTCCCGAATCGAATTCGGGTGCGGAAGCGTGGTGCGGGAAGGCGGATCGTGTATAACAAAAATTTTCATAAAACTTTTGAGATATTCTATAGATTATATTAATTTATGCACGAATAAATTAATCGCATTAATTTACATCAAGAACTCAATCTAGGAAAAAATACCTGGAAGCCGACTCGGATGATATCTTGAGTTCTTTGACCACGAACAGTCCTTGCTCCAATCTTTGTGTTTAGAATACCAAAGTCTTCCACGTCAATTCCTTGATTCCACGTAGACGTGTGTGTGGGCACACGTGGACAAAACAGGTTTCTTAAATACTCGAATTTTCACAAATACCAACGCATGCACGATGTGGAATTTTTAGAGAAAAAAAAATATTCTCTCTTTTTCCTCTGTGAATTTCGGCCACCAACAATTAGGGCTGAAAAAATGTTTCAAAAATTGTGTGCACAATTTTCTATCATTCTCATATTTAAAGTGTAGAAGTCCAACTTCAAAACAGAATCAAATCTTTATCTCCAATTTTGAATTTTGAACAAAAAATCCCTTCCCCTTATCTCTTAAGTGGCTGGCCATATCAGGGTTTCCTAACCCTGTGTGTGGCGCCAATTCAGATAGGGAAGGAAGAGAAAAATCATCCTTTATCCTGTAGTCCAATTTTGATTCAGATTCAAATTCAAATTTAAGTCAAACTTAAATTAATTTGAATTCTAAATTGAACAACTTATCAAATAAGTTTAAATGGATAAATCTAGATGTATTTAAATTCAAATTTAAATAATCACATTATTTAAATAATAATAATTAATTCTCAATTAATTATTTTTCGAGTATTTAATTTTAGAATTCTGTAATTCTAACATTCTCATTTTGCCCTTTGTGTCTGGTAAAATTACAAGGACGACGCGGGGACATATGGACTTATAATCCCGAGTTCCAATAAAATTAATAATTAATTAAACACTTTAATTAATTAACTAATTCTATTAATTCAAATAGTTACTTCACTATAAACTTGGAGTTAAACTCTCGAAATTATAGACATTAATTACTTCTAAACTGCGAAGTGTCCATTTGATATAGTCATTACATATAGATCAATCCTCCATAAATAATTCATAATTAGAGTCAGGTAGAATCCGTTAACCTCTCTAATTATATCTGCATCATTGAGTACTATTGATTCTCTAATGGATAGTGATTCATAAAACACATTCATGAACCAGAGCGCTCTTACTAATCCAAATACCGAATCAACACTCAAGAGAATTATTTATCTACTTCTTTCTCAAGAAGGAATGAATTCCATCTCGTATAATAACATTCACAGCTACCTATTTCATTATGTCTCCAAAATACAAGGAATAGGATTCAGGGTCTCAGAATCCGTACCGAGTAAATCAAAAGACATAAATCCATAAATAGGAGTTTGTTAAGAACTCAGGATTAAGATCATCCTATATATGACCATCAGTAGACTCAATTAGAATTTCTACGCTTAACGAAAATTATTAGAAATTCATAGTGTCTTTGTCCTTGTTCCACATAATCTTATTATGCGAAATACATTCATTCAATATCTCGCCATATTAACCGTGCGGATAACACCGTTCCATTCTAAATGAGAATGACATGTATTAATAATGTTTTAATTAAAGATTCCGAACTTTAATTAAATTCATCATTAACAATGTTTTTGATTATTATCTTTAAACACTATCCTCTTGTATATAACACTTATATACTATGTTTAAGGTTACATAAACAATCACGGAATTTTCATTTGATATTCATAAAATATTCATAAATATATGCACATAAAATGATGAATAAACTCTTTTATTAATTAAATAATAAATATTCTATTACATTTCATACTCTAGAACACTATTCCCAACAAAAAATTCCTTCATTGATGATAAACAAATACAAAGGACAGATGATATGAAATCCTCAGCGAAACAAAAAGAAGTAAAGGAAAAACAAAATTATGGCTTCTTTAAAAAATAATAATAATAATAATGAATATCTCCAGCTGTTATGTACTTTGTGTTTGCTTCTTCAGTAATTGCTACATCTGTTCTTACATGCCTTTGATGTACTTGTCTGATACTTATGTATTAAAAGTAATCTATTTTCAAGTTAGAAATAATGTAGAATGTCGCAAGGACTTGCACATTTGCAATTTCAGAGGACTTTGCTTTATAATGCAGTTCGTATCATTTAGTATAAGGACATTCTTGACAAAGGAAAACTAGGTCCCATTCTATTAGATTGTCTATTTGGATTTACGCTAGTCTTTTGTATTTTTTCTCCAGCTTGCAGGTGCCTACTTTGCATTTTTGGAGATTCTTTGTAGCTGCCATTTGACTTTTATTTTGAATTTGGATACCAGCACCTTTATATATATTGTTGGATCTCTTGATTTA
Organism: Morus notabilis; assembly: GCF_000414095.1. Taxonomy (NCBI): domain Eukaryota; kingdom Viridiplantae; phylum Streptophyta; class Magnoliopsida; order Rosales; family Moraceae; genus Morus; species Morus notabilis. The sequence goes on from NW_010367622.1 coordinate 933,215, forward strand.
GGACTCAAAGGTTTAAATGAGAGCATCTCATCACAGGTTGGTTTGATACGAGTGTATTTCAGCTTTTAGAATATGTTTTTTTTTTTATTTTACTTTATTTTTATTTTTGTCTATTTCTTGTAATTTTTTCGTTGAATGAAGGTTCCAGTTTATTATCAAAAAAAAAAAAAAAAAAAAATTGTGTATGTAATATCTCAACCGAAATAAGAAAATAAGATTGTCATGATGAAACCATTCAAGATGTGGTCTTGCTGGATACTGGGGTCTTGAGATGTCTTATGACTAATCTTATATTGTTGCAGTGTGCATCTGCTCTTGACCATTTGGCAAGTTTTTATTTCTTCAATGTTACTATGGGGGATTCACCTACTTCGCCTGCTGCTCTCAATCTTGCTCAGCGCGTTACTGATTGCCCTGGTTTATTCCCACAAGTAAGTTTGCTTTATAAACCTGTAATAAGATGCCGGTGGCAATTCATTTTTCTTCTACTTCAGTGAAGAAGGAAACCTACTCTCTTTTGAATTGAAGTGAATATAGTTATTTTTTCTTATGTGTAGCATATAAGGAGGTTTAATTAGTCAAACATCGATGATAAGTAGCAGGAACCATATTATTTAAAGTTTCATGAATTTATGGCCTAATAAATTACATTTATTACAAGTCAGTTGAACATTGTTGGGCTAGTTGAGGCCGTTAAACTTTAGGGTTCAATCTTTCATGCCATTTGCCTGGTGAATGATTATGAGTATCATGCTTCAGAGGATTGTAATGTTTGACTGGGGCTCCAATTTTGAACTCAAGGCTCAAAGCAGCTTAGGGATTCCTAAATTATCTAAAAGAAAAGGAAAAAGGAAAGAAAGAATAAAAAAAAAAAAAAAAAAAGAAACAAAAGATACTTGTAAGCTTATGTGTGTTTGCTCGTACATATTTTGCTTTACCTCTTCTTGTGTTGTTATTTGTTTATTTTGAAAGTGAAATCATGTTTAACATTTGCAAGCAGCATATATTTTGCTTCTTATGTTCTAATTTCAATCAGTTAAATGTAGAAGCACAATTAGCTTATCATCTTATTTGCATCAATGACTTCAATAATTTACTTCTGTTTGGGATAGAATCTAGGAACAGCCAAAATTTGGAGGACATAGAGGGAGATGTAAGTGAAATTTGGGATAGAATTAAGTTTTGGGTGGCGTTATGGATGTCTCAAGTTAACGGCCTTAATACTTTTCCGGATGGGATTTAGGCCTTCAATAGTCTTGTGCTTTTAGGTTTTTGGTGCTGTTGTTTTGTTGTGTTAGGTGGACTCCTTGTCCCCTTCTGTACTCTTTTCTTTTCTATTAATAGCTAGTTTAAATCGCACGCGTACATAAGAATGAAAAACATATTTATTAAGGTGTCATTTAGAGAAATAAAAAAAAATGTATATTAGGACAAAAAGGATACGAATGAATAAAAGGGAGGGGAAAAAAAAAAAAAGAAAAGAGAGAAAAAAGAACGAAAAATAAAAAAAAAAAACTCACTAGCGAAACGTTTTATCCGGGAAACATGATTTAAAAAAAAAATAGAGATACGTATGAGAAGAAATTATTTAAATGGGGAATTAAAAAGAAGTATATTTATGAGGGCCAATTTGGAGAAAAGAAAAAAAAAGAAAAATGTATAATAGGGTAAGAAATATAAGAATGTAAAAAGGGTAGACAAGAAAAAGAAAAGAAAAGAGGAAAAAGGGTGATAGATTAAAAATAAAAGGAAAGAAAGAAAGTTAAGAAAAAAAATCAACAAAACGGGAGGAGTCAACGAACAACCCCCCAGCCCCACCACACACACACAAAAACGGATTCTCTCTTAGCATTTAGGTGTGGATGTTCTCTCCTTTCTTATTAAAAAAATAATAATAATAATTTATTTCTGTTTAACGAACCTTATTCATGTTCCCTGTTTCTTTATTTATGCAAATCTCGTTCTTTTCTCCAGATCTTGAAGACCCTCTTTGAAATTATCATATTTGAGGATTGTGGTAACAGATGGAGTCTTAGCAGGCCAATGCTTAGCTTAATACTTATCAATGAAGAGGTAATGTGTACACTCTTTATTCTTTTACGTTTTATGTTTCCTGTTTGGGTTAATTTCATAAATGGTCCCTAACATTTACCTTCAATCTCATTTTAGTCCCGGACTTTTCAAACGTCACTCAGTTGGTCATTGAGGTTTTATTTTGTTTCAATTTCAGTCTTTCTATTAAGTAGGTGTTAAAATTTGATGGAATCTATATAAATTAAGGACTAAAATTGGAAACATAAGATTTTGAGACTATTTGTGGAAATTAACTTTTATTTTTTGAATTGTTTGTCCCTAAACTTTATATGTTTTTAATTTTAGTCCTTAATTTTTACAGATTCCGTCAAATATTTAACACTAAGCTAACAAAAGGATTAAAACTGAAACTGAAACAAAGTAAAACCTTAGGGACCAATTGTGAGATGTTTTAAAAGTCATGGACTAAAGTGGGATTGAGAGTAAATCTCAGGGACTATTCGTGAGATTGACCCTTCCTGTTTTTATATCTTTCTGTAAGCTTTCTTAAGAGTGTTTTCTGTATGACCGGACTAGACCAATCCATATATAGCTACTGCTAATTGTTGAAACGGTCTTCTGAATGAATGGGATATATTATATTTGTTTAAAAGACTTTCTCGGATTAAATGGATCAAAAGTATGGGAATAAGATCTAAACTTAAGGACCTAGATCAAACATGTCAGTTGAGAAATAACTTTAGTCTTGTACAGATATGTGAAGGGTTACAATCCTCATCAACCCCGAACTTCTAAGAACTGATCCTTTGCCGCTTGCTGGGAAAATTGAGTTGACATAATAACTGTCATATGGGAAATGCACGGCCAATGGCTAGTTTTCCTTGTAATTTGAGTGCTATTCTTGTATTGATTTTTCAATTCTAGATGTGAAAACAATCTCCTGTCAATTTTACCCTGATCATTTTTTTTTAATCAATTATACACATTAAATTTTCAAGCACCAATACCTAGGTGGTAGCCGGCCATGCACTGCACACAAGAAAAAAAGAGGGGGGAGAAAACAAAAAGGGTGGTCATTTTTTCTTCTCAGCATTTATACCTATTAAGTTGAGCAATTGCCTGACAGATGTTCACTAATATTTCTTCTATGCTTGTGTTTTAATTAAATTGAGCGTGATTTTCTACAGATGTTCACTTCAATAAAGGGTCAGATTTTGGCTTCATTTGTAAGTACTCTGATATCTCAGTTAAATATTTTATTTTTGGGGAAGGTTTTGGTTGCTTTTGATGAGCTTCCTTAAAGTTGTAAAGATGGTTGGGTGGATCCACTTGTCTTGTGGATCAAAGTCAAGATGTCTTTAAACATTATTTATTCTTCGTAAGAAGCTAAATGAAGCTCACAAATCAATACATAATAGAACATGAAAACAAGTACTACAAACTCCACAAAGTTGACCGGTAAAAATGGATTAACAGCAGAGCCATGTAATTTATATCAATTACTGTGTTGATAATTCATGTTTAGCCATCAATTCAAGTTGCGGCAATAGAATTTTCAACCAAAAAGAAAGAAAAAGTTGCTGCAGTAGGATATCAACATTTCTGGGGTTTTACTCTAATTTTAAACCCAAATGAAGATAAAATCATTTCAACAAAAAAAAAAAAGAAAAAGATATGAACAAATTATATATTTATTTATTCATATATTCCCAATTGGTCTAATTGTTGGTCTTATTCTCTGTTGGTTTGATCTACTATTAAGCAGAGATTATCCCTGATGATTCTTTCTTTTTATAACCATTATGCAGCCATTGGATCAACAGCAACGTCTTTCCCCGTGCTTTGACAAACTTATGGCAGACGTAACTCGAAGCTTAGAACAAAACAACAGGGACAGATTCACCCAAAATCTAAACAGATTCAAGAATGGACTCCGTGTTGTATAGCTTTTGTTTGTCTGTCTTTAAAATATCAATGAATTTTGGGACAACTGTAAATCCTCGCCCACTTCCTCGTTCCTAATTTTTTTTTTTTTTTCTTTATTCTATGGGATAAAAACTAATACATCTTTTACAGGCAAACTTGGATTTATTTGTATGAAGGAAAGTTTCTTTTTTTTTCTTTTTTATAAAAGGTTTAGAGGGAGTGGATAATTTTTTGTACAAATATACCGGAAGAAGAAGGACAAGACAATGGAAAAGGTTCTTACAGGGACATACGTTTTTTGTTTTTTTTATTTTTATTTTTTTATTTTCTTTGCGTGTTCTTACTGCATAATCTTCTCTTAATCTCTTAATCGTGTTTTTGATCCTCTAAATCACATTAACCACACAAAAATTTGATATATTTCCATTGATAAATTTTTACCGTCAACGTATCATCAGTGGTGATTGTCATTAGTGGTTCAATTAATAGAAAATATAACATGTAAAAAATGGTAACCTTGTTTAATATGTCCTTTTTTAATGCTTATAATATAATACACGCATTCTTACCATAACTATCCAGCGAAATTACGTTCATAGGTTCAGTCAACAATTATAATCTTGCCAATCTTAAATTGCTTCAATATATTCTTCATTGGAATATGATATTTTCATTCATAAAATAAGTTTGAGAAAGACATTCCTTGTTATAACCCTATGGCCAACCAGTAAGGTAACTAAAAGATCAGATTAGAATGAAAGGAACTAAACAACAATTTGCCTCATTGTACAGTAAACAAGTTACATGATTTATGTGAAAAATGTGAGTGCGGCAAGAAAGACAGCTTCAAGACACTTCCCACCTAACATGGGAAAAAGTACAAGTTAACAATAAAAGACATATATAAGATCCAAACACGCTATAATGAAGTAAATATAATCATCAAGAAAGAATTATTGGTGCAAATAATTTTAAACAAATCGAGAAAGAATTATTGGTGCAAAGGACAAGTTAACTTAAACTTATGTTTTTAGCAGAAGATGTATCAGATCCCTCGGACTTGTACTGGCCAATGAAGAGCATGGAAGTACTTATCAAATATTTTTTTCCCTAATTATACACGTTCATACAAGTCCTAAGCAAGTGAAGATAAATTATGCAGCTCAAGATGAAAATGCATACAACACTTTATGTCTAAAGGAGGACAATCCTACTTAACCAGATTACTGAAAATTTTTCAAGCAAAGAAGATTACCGAAAATTTAGTTTGCGTGACTGATTGTGGCAGATCTGCGCTTCATGTTGTTGAAATATTCAGAATGAGCAGCTGAAGAAGAGACACCATTAAGCTTTATTTGGAATTTCGATCATCCTTTTATGCATTTGTCACTTGCATTACTTTTAACTTCATCCAACTGTTCTTTCAACAATTTCACTTGGACTATCATCGGTATTTACATCACTCAAACTCTCTAAGATTGGGATAACCCAATCTCCTTCTCCTTTAACATCTTCCTTTACTTTACAAACTACATTGTCTCTTTCTGCTCTACTCCTATCGAAACCTTGTAATTCTTTAGTATGACGACACCCCATCAATATAAGATCCAACATCTTTCTCCGAACCTCATACATCTGATTGGATTCGACCAAACACCCCCTACTATACGCCTCCCTAAGGAAAACTCTCGGGGTATTCCCTTTGGTGGATATGTAAAATATTCCAGGGTGGTTCAACAACACCTCGCGCACGTTAACTTCAATAGCCAAATCCCTCCGGAAATGAGCTAACCTTTCAACCTCAACCACTTTCTCAACTGTCAAACTCAAGAACTCATGAAGAATTGCCACAGCCCGCTTCTCGTACCGTGCGCAAGAACGAACTCGAACTAGTCTTTTCCTCTCATAAGGCTTCACATAAGGAAGCCTTTGCCAATTCTTCAACCTCTCTCTAAACCCGCTCTCGATCTTAAACCCCGTCGGGAAGTTGATGGGAAACGCATACCTTGTCTCGTACTCGCTCAACCACTTCTCCCTGTACTCTCTCTCCCGCCAATTCTCAATCTCAGCCAACCCCAAATCCTCATCATGACCTCCATCAACCACTTCCACAACCTCCAAATCAACTAATTTAAACTCCTTGGAATGCTTAGCGAGAATGGATTCCCTGAAGTCCTCAGGCAAACCCAATTCTCTACTCACCAGTCTCAAAGCGTAAACCTGAAGACTCCCATTCACAGACATCAACAACAACTTCTTGACCCTTTTCACAGCTTCCATTTCCCATTTCTTTACAGCATTTTCTTCTTCTTTAATCAACCCCAACATTTTATTACTAATTCTACAGCAAAGTTTTCTCCTTACCGGGTGAGGAAATACGTCGAACACATGGCGGTACTTGTGAAGAAACTCCCCAATCCGTACGTTCAGCCCCGCGAGGGTCCTCCAACGGGACATGATCTGTACGGACACGAAAGGACCGCGCTTTCTGTGGGCCATGAGTTCGTGGAGTTTAAGGATTACGTTGAGCTTCCTGAGTTGGGTCGAGAGCTTGTCCAATTGGGTGTCTCTAGTCCTGTCTTCCAAGCGAGTTTGTGCTGATTCGACTAACTTCTTTTTCCACCTTATTTGTGCCCATGAATTGAAGGGAATGGCGGGTTGGATGAGGCGTAGACTCAAGCTGTGTAAAACTCTCATGTCTATAAACGTAACGTGTTTCCAGAGAAAGAGAGAGATCAATACTCAATACCATGTGACGCGTTTGTGGGAAAGAAGTTTAGTTTAGTTTGCGGACAATGCCCATCTCATATCCCTCCGGAAACAAAGAAAGTGAAGCAAAACTTGGTCATGTGTCCCAAAAAGAAGTAACAATAACTGCATAGATAATCTAAGTGCTATTACGACGTGATTTTACTCTTCTGCTTTATTTCTTGCGCGGAAATGTCATTTTATGAGAATCCTAGAGTAGATTGAGAGAGAGGTGGAAGCAAAGTGGAATAGTGTGGTTGAAATGCACAAGAAGCAAAGTGAAAGCACCAAGAGTAGCTCAAAGGGATCACTGATCTTCTTGATCAAGGGAAAGCACATGTCTCCAGCCACAATTTCTTTTGGGAAAATCAATGAATGAAAATGAAACCTCCGGAGCTGCATCGGGGCTTGAATAGATTATTACGGATTTTGTATTTTTCGAGTGAGGGTATTAATTTAAGTTAATATGTATTAGAAAGAAAATCAATTTTTTTAAATTATAAATTAATTTTAGAATGTAAAATATAAATAAAAATATAAATTTTTTACTCAATTCTGATATCTGAGGCCCCACTATAAAAGTTTTTGAGTATAAAAGTAGTTTCTAATCTTAATTAGATCAATTTTGAAGCTTCTTTTGAAATTCTTTTATTATCTAAATTAATTAGGAATTTATGAGAAATGTTATTGAAAATTTATAAAATAAATAGATATCCACTAACTTTTATTCTTACCTCAATGTTGATTTTTCAAGTTTCAACCATCTCAAGCCCTAAATGTACTCTCATCTTAAAAAAAAAAAAAAAAATGCTATAGTCCAAAAATGCATCTTCTTTAAAATGAAAAAAAAAATGAAAAAAAAGACTCTTCTGTGGGCCGCATTAGGCCTTGGGTTGCTTCTTGATTTGTGAGCTTTGTTCCGTGGTGTGGTGAAACCTTGGCAGGGCTGCATGGCTAGGTTGGCTAAAAAAGCTGGCGACATGGGGTCTCATGCGAAGTCGAAGAGGCATTCCTTCTATGGGTCTTTCGCTAGGGTGGGTTTGGTATTGGTCTTAGGAGAGAAAAAGCACTTATTCAGGAATCTAAAAGCTAAAATCTTGTTTGGTAAAACAGATTTTAAAAAAAATTTCCTCCCATCTGAAGCTAAAAGCAGAATCAGCCTTTAGGCTGATTCTGATTTCAGCTTATGCGGGAATTCATTTTGAGTGTTTAATGAAATTTTTTATTTCCAATTTTACCCCTACTGAATTCTGAAATTTACAACCCATTTTCAGGTTAGTCTCCTCCTCTCGTCCACTCGTATCTGAGCCCTCATCTCCTCCTCTGCGAAAATTTTTTCTGTGTTCCTCTCCTCGCCGTTCGAAGCAAGGTTCCCCGGCTCCGTTCACCGGCCTCTCTCTTTGTTCGCCGGTTGATCTCTCTGTTGGCGGTTCGGAGCTCGTTTGGTTTCTCTTCCGCCCGATTGATCTCTCCGTTGCCGGTCTCCCTTCTCCTCCTCTGACTGCACGTCTCTCGTCATCAGATCAAGAGGTAAGCTTCTCTAACCGCGCGATTTTTAGTTTGAACATTTCGATTTTTGGGTCTGATTTTTAGTTTGAATATTTTGGGTTTTATGTTTCTGATTTTCGCAGAAAAACGGCTGGGCATTGTTGAGGGTTCGGTTTGCCGGTATCCCATCTCCTCCTCCGACTACCCATCATTAGATCAAGAGGTAAGCCTCTGTTTGTTTGTGGGTTTTAGGTTTCTGATTATGGGTTTTGCAGAAAAACGGTTGACCATTGTTGAGGGTGCGTGTTGATGCTTTCTGATTATAGGTCTCTGATTATGATTGTTTGTTTATGGTTTGAAACTTTGATCCGTGATTGCTATATGTAAATGTAAAAGTTTTGCCAACAAGCTTAAATAAAGGCCCCACGAGCAAATCTCTAAACCACCAAGTCAAACACAAGTAGCATTAGAAAATATGAACTCTCTTTACAAATCCGTGATTGCTATATGTAAATGTAAAGGGGCGTTTGGTATGGGGTAATCATAAGGAATCATATTCCTAGGAAAGTGATGGTAATATGATTCCTAGGAATAATACATTATTGTGTTTGGTTCCATACAGGAATCTTTCTCAAATTCCTAGGAATATTACATTACTGTGAGATTTAGAGTGTGGTCATTTATACAACTCAAATTATGATTTGGGTTATATATAAGAGAAAAACACTGTAATAAAAAAATTAAATTTAAATTTATATGAGAAAAAACCACTCTTTAATAATGTGATTTAAATCATGAAGTAAATAAGGCCTTGGTTGATATAACACCTCATTGTTTTGGAGATGTAATGATGAGACGTTTTTTTTAGTCATGAAATCCATTTTTGGATAAAACAGTAAAAGTTATTCTAAAAAGTGCTTTACTGGACTTGTTTGAATAATATTGTAGAGATCTTAATTATGCAGTAAAATGTTTACTAAACTAACCTTAGGGGAAATATTCACACTCAATTTAGTGTGTCTAGTTTTCCTAATTCTTTTCTAATTAATTTATTCATTTAAATTTTTTAAATATTCAGTTTTTAGATTTCCTTTCTCCCCTTATTAAGTTAAGTTACTCATTATCTAGTTTCCTCATTGTATCTAGTTAAGTTATTCATCATTATCTAGTTTTCTCTTTTTAATATTTGAATTGTAATTGTAACTCTATAAATACGTAGATCATTCAATGAGAAGAATATATCGGCCATGTTTGGAGTTGGTTTTGTTTTTTTTTACGTTTTTTGAGAAAGAAAAAATAAAAACGGGAGAGAAACGGTGTTTGACACAATTAAAGATAAAAAACGGAAATGAAAACGATTTTTTAGTTTAGTGCAAAATGAGAGAGAAATGAAAAATGACTTTTAGTCGTTTTTCATTTTTTGTTTCCGTTTTCTCTTCTCTCGAGCACAGAGAGAGACATTAATGGATTTTTTTATACTAAAAATAATTTCTTAATAAAACTACCAAACGCATTTTCAAAAATGATTTCGGTATGAGATTGAAAACATTTTCATTTTCATTTTTATACAAAAAATAAAATCATTTTAAAACAAATTCCAAACGCACTCATCATATTTTTCTCCTCTCTCGATTATTTTCTATATAGAATATAGATGTCTGGTTTTCTCAGTAAAATGTTTATATGTATTTTGTTCAATCCCCAATGTATTAAGAGTGGGTTTGATATTGCTTTTAGGAAAGAAAAAGTACTTATCTAGGAATCTAAAAGCTCAAACTTGTTTGGTAAAACAGATTTTTTAAAAAATTTCCTCCCATCTGAAGCTAAAAGCAGAATCAGCCTTTATGTGGGAATTCATTTTGAGTGTTTAATGAAATTTTTTATTTTCAATTTTACCCCCACTGAATTCTGAAATTTACAACCCATTTTCAGGTTAGTCTCCTCCTATCTTCCACTCGTATCTGAGCCCTCATCTCCTCCTCTGCGAAAAATTTTTCTGTGTTCCTCTCCTCTCCTCGCCGTTCGAAGCAAGGTTCCCCGGCTCTGTTCACCGGCCTCTCTCTCCGTTCACCGGTTGATCTCTATGTTGGCGGTTCGGAGCTCGTTTGGTTTCTCCTCCGCCCGATTGATCTCTCCGTTGCCGGTCTCCCTTCTCCTCCTCTGACTGCCCGTTTCTCGTCATCAGATCAAGAGGTAAGCTTCTCTAACCGCGCGATTTTTAGTTTGAACATTTCGATTTTTGGGTCTGATTTTTAGTTTGAATATTTTGGGTTTTAGGTTTCTGATTTTCGCAGAAAAACGGCTGAGCATTGTTGAGGGTTCAGTTTGCCGGTATCCCATCTCCTCCTCCGACTGCCCATCATTAGATCAAGAGGTAAGCCTCTGTTTGTTTGTGGATTTTAGGTTTCTGATTATGGGTTTTACAGAAAAACGGTTGAGCATTGTTGAGGGTGCATGTTGATGCTTTCTGATTATAGGTTTCTGATTATGATTGTTTGTTTATAGTTTGAAACTTTGATCCGTGATTGCTATATGTAAATGTAAAAGTTTTGCCAACAAGCTTAAATAAAGGCCCCACGAGCAAATCTCTAAACCACCAAGTCAAACACAAGTAGCATTAGAAAATATCAACTCTCTTTACAAATCCGTGATTGCTATATGTAAATGTAAAAGTCCTGGGTTTTAAAAAAGTCTAATAATTGTACCAAACATGGGAATCTGAAAGATTCCCATTCCCACCCCTATGATTACCCCATACCAAACGCCCCCTAAAAGTTTAGTATATGCTGAAGTAATCACAGAACTTCCATAGATTGCATTGGTTTGGAAACTGCTGAAAAAGTACTAAGAACGAAATAATTATCTCCATAGATTGGACCGAAGCTTGTTGGCATCTATCTGGTTGTTTGTTTTATTTATATAGTTGTAGTTTTTTGATGACCAGTTGCTGTTATTTGGAAGATACTGTTACAGGGCAGCATCTTTAATGTGTTTCAAAGCAAATTTTTGCTTTAAAACCCTTGATTGTTGAGATGCTCAAAATCGTTATGATGCAAAATGGTTGAATTAAGTGTCAAATTAGAACTTTTTTCAGTGCATGGGACGCATGTATTAATGTTTTCTGTCCTAGGAAAAAAAACAAAAATTTGTAGTGTTATATATATGTTGAATTTTTGTGAATGGTACATGGGATTTGAGTTGTTTGCTTTTGTTTTCTTTTGGGTCCTGAAGCTGAGTTTTTTTTTATTTTTATTCTGTCTTGTTTTTCCAAACAGTCAACAAGTTTGTAGCTGATTTCAAGCTCTTTTAAGGAACATTTATCATAGAAAAGCACTCTTAATAGTTCAAAGTGCAATAATTGGCAAAAGCAAAAATCTTTGAGCTTTTTTTTCTGATGGATTACGAAAACTGCATCTGGCAGGAGACCCAACATTGCAGATGGATTACGAAAACTGCATCTGGCAAGAGACCTAACATTGCACTGCAGTGTCGTTTGCTAATTTTTGTTGAGGATAGCTCCTCTTTTCATTCCAAAGCTCTCTATATGACCTCAAAACTAGATAGACGGCATGGTGCCTTGGTTGAGGTATGTCTCTCAGCTCTACTTCACTCTGTTATAATCTTGAATGTAATGTTTAAAGAAGAAGAAAAGAAAAGCTTATTGCTAGGAGGGTGTTTAACCACAGGTTCAGGCATGTGGGTCAATGGTGATAGAGGAGCAGCCTCATGCCATGTTGATACCATTGGAGTATTTTCTCATAGGGTATGACTTGTACAGGCCAACTCAGTCAAATGTCAGCCCACGAAGTCCGTTGAGTCCATTGTGCATAGATCAGGAGCTTTTTTTGCCCGAAAGTATGGGCTTGAAGCTGAAACCAATAAAAACTCGGATATCTCTACAAGCCTAAAAGGAGGCTGCAACTTGTTTGGAAAAATATCACTTTGTGTATATCCCGATTGGTTAAAGGATGATTAGGGGGAAATTTATTAGGGAGTTTGTAAATATGGAAAGAAAGAGGAAACCACACAAGGTGGAAGAAAATTAGAAAAAAAGCAGATATTTGAATTCTTTCATTTATAACAATATAAATAGTAGCTCAGGGAACTTTCTTTGTAAATCTTTGGGATTGTTGTACAACAATGACAGAAGAATAATGGTCGTAATGACAAAAGAATGGACTGTGACTTGTGCACTCTTGTTTTGAAACAATAATATCTTCTAGTTGGCTTCTTATGTTTTTTCATTTTCTGAGAAACTATTTTTTCATTTTTTGGGAAACTAAGTAATTTCATAAACATCAACTTCTTAACATGCATCCAGGGGAAATAAAAGCATAAATGTGTCTATTCAACATTCTCGTAGAGCAGCTTCTTCTCGTCTTCTTCTTAATAAATTATATAAGATTGTTGCATTCAAAAAGAAAAAAAGATTTGTTGGGAGACAGGTATCAGGGAGTGCACTAAGGCATCTCAAAATTTGTTCGGTTTTGCCAGCTAGCCAAAATTTACAACCAATCACATTTGATGAAGCTGCCAGTGAACTAGTTTGTTTGCCTATATAAAAAAGTTGATTGTTCAAATACTTACAAATATAACGTCTTGAGCTCTACAAAGTTTTCATTTTTTTGCACAACTTTGCATATCATGTTTGTGTCATTTAAGAAGTAAGTAAAAATAGTTATTGCAACAATGGCGCTTCATAACTATATTAGGATGCATGATAAGCGTGATTGACATTTTCAAGAAATCGAGGATAATCTAGATGTTTTTGTTTATGAAGAGCATCAACTGGAGGACAATGTAGAAGAAGATGAAGCTTCACTATCACAAGAAATGGTTGAAGTACGAGATCAAATTGCGACAAGTTTAATGAACACGACTTAATTTTTTTAATGACTCTGTCAGTTTTTTGAACATGAAATGTACATTTTTGTTCAACAAATTGCTTACTCATTAATGCTCTTTTTAGTCCTAATTATATTGTGAATGAAGAAATGAAAAAAAAAATTAATTATCATAAATTTATTGTTAAAAAATTCAAAATCATAACATTATGTGTTATTAAAGTTAAACAAGTATTTTTAAATACCAAAAATAATTATATATATTTAAGTTTCATATCATGTCTATTTTGGTCATTTTACATATCCACAGCAATTCCACCTTAAAATTTACCAAACGCTATTATACTGATTTTGGAACCAGCACAGCTACTATAATTATAGTTTACCAAACACTCAGCTGCTTCTTAGAACAACTGCTTCTTCTTTCAGCACAGCTAAAAGCACTTTTTTTAAAATCCACAGCACTACCAAACTAAGCCTTAGTCTCTTTATTCAGGGTAGTTGGATAGACTTTGGTGATGTTTTCCATGTTAGGGCTTTGTTTATGTTTAATGGTAAATGTTTTAATTATAATAAAGGCGGACTTGTTTATGCTCTTTGGTGTTGTTTTTTGATGTGTTTAAGTTTTCATTTTTTTTAATAATAGAGGTGGTTTCTCCAACTTTTGATTGTGATAATATGTCCAACTCGTAAGAGTTCACTCTTTGCAGTGGTGCGTGTGTCTCATGTCGTGGCTCTTAATCGATCAGACGCTTTGTTCAAATATTGAAGTCAAGTCAAAAAGTGTGTTATGTGAGCTCGTTCTTAGTGTGGCGAAGTGTTTCCCCTTTTTGAGCCTTTAACATAGTGCTACTCATTGAGCATTATCAGATTGTACTAGTGGAATTGGTCTTTATTGAGAGTTATGTCTTATATTGTAGGGTCATTGACATTCTCTTGTAGTACTTTACTAGTCAAAAATGCGTGTGAACTTCTTAAAACAACAGTTATACAAATCGTCGGGGAAAAAAGAGAAAGAAAAAATAAAGGACAAGAAATAAAGACAAAAGTGGAAACAAAAGATCTGAAGTAAAAGATAAGAAAAATGATAAAAAAACACTGAAGAAAAAAACTTGTGCAAAATATTTTCACAACTGAAGCTGAAATTTATGAGAATCATAAGCAAAAGATATTTGTGTTAGGGACACATTTGAGAATAAATTAATTTAGTATGGTAATTAGAAAAAACTAATATTTTAAATAACCGTAACAAAAGTATTTAAGGGAGATATATTTAAAATGTTATAAAAATTATAAGTTAAAAGATGTAATAAAAAATAAGGAGGAAAAAGAAAAGATAAGAAAACTTAAAAAGAAAAGATAAAATAGTATTAAAAAAAACATGAAGAGGAAGGAAAAAAAGAGCACCTTATCCTCTGAATTCTCTTAATTTGGCACTTTTAACTCTAAACCTTATTTTTTGATAATTTAAACTTAAAACTCTCTTAATTTGACACATTCAACTCTCTTAATTTGACACATTCAATCCTAAACTCTAAAATAGTATAAAATAAAATAAAACATGGAGGGGAAGAAAAAAAGGAACACCTTATCCTCTGAACGCTCTTAATTTCACACTTTCAACCCTAAACTTTGGGCTTGTTCAGTTGCTCAACTTTACTCGAGAAAGGCCCACTCGAGTGTAAATTTTACTCAAATATGCGTTCGATGCGTGAGAACTTGAACGACACTCAAAACTCAAACTCAAAAATTAATTCGAGTAACCTGCCTTATTCGAGTTCACCTTCCCACTGCAATTCGAGTTACTTCTCTGCATTTCTACAGTGAAGATTCCTGGGTAATATGATTGTTGCGTGACTTAATGGTGACTATAGGAGGTGGTGATCGTGGCTGGGCGAAGGCCAGCTAGCTAGTGATGGGCTAAGGAGAGGCCAGCCGGCAACCCACTCATCAATCTAGTCAGCAAAAAAAAAAAAAAAAAAAAAAAAAACCCACTCATCAATCAAAATCTTTATATGAATAAGATATTTATCCATTGCTGCTTTGTAGACGTTTTCTCATCACATTCTCTTTTTTGTCACCCATTCACTTCGCTAATTCGAGTTTGTAATTTGAGTTAAGATGTGATTTTATGTAAGAGTTTTTTACTGTAACAATAAAGTTAGATGTGACTGTTTCTGAGAACTTTTTTACTGTAACAAAACTTAAATTCTAAACTCGAATCAGTAAAGTGAACGGGGCGGTAATTCGTCCCTCTGGTTGCAGCTTTTTTATTACTAGAGAAAAGTTTCAAAAATACAGCTCAAACAAAACGGAGAAAAAGGTGTTTACTAATGGCTTGTGCAAAACTATTTATTATCACTGTAATGTAAGCAAACAAAGAAAGATGTAATTGGTATTTAGTTGATATTGACTACACTGTTGACGGTGAAATTTCATCAACAGAAATGGGCCGGGTCACCTCTTGGTATCCCGTTGGATTACCGGCTCAATGAAGTGTTGGTTGTTTTTTTAAAATGGTGAGCAATGTGAAGATAATATGCTTAAAGTAGGAGAACACAAGAAATTTATAGTGGTTCACTCTGTTAATGAAGAGCTACATCCATTGTAGTTTTGTATTCCTTTTGAGATTGTTACATTTTACATCAACTGTTGTTCTCTCATTTTTTTCTCTCTCAGGAAGCGAACCCCCTTCCTGTATGGGGCTTTGCCCCTTTTATAGTCGAGCTTCCTTTGTTGGGTGGGTCTTCTTTTTAGGCAGAAGCACTCAAGTGGTCTGCCTTTCTAGGCCAAGACCGTAGCCCACTAATCACTTTGCGAACTGTTCACTCAGCCACTTAGTCTCCTATTATGGCTCTGTGCGTACCTGTAACCCTTTTCTGTCCCCCGTAGGGCGGTTTAAGGGTTTGCAATTAATGCCTGCACGGCAGACATTTCCCATCCCTTTATGCAACGCGTGATGTCAGGCTTTCCCCCAAGGGGCATTCCTCTCGTCGTCAGCGTTGTTTAGCCCATTCGTCCTTCTTGGTAGTCGATTCTACTGCGAGGGATTTTTATGTCGTAAGGTCGACGGTACGACCTGTCGACATCATATGAAGTCGACGCCCTAAGTTGGACTCTTTAGTTGGACTTTCTTTGCAGTGGAAAGGAAGGGAGGCCCAAGCGTCGAGGGTTGTTGCCTTTTGAGGAGAAGTAAAGCCACGTGTCACACTGTCGTTCTTCCACGCGGCATCCACATTTTCCCACACAACAGTTGCCCCTCAGGTCGAGGGTTTCTTTTTAGACAGCCTCGAGCTTAGGTTCAGTCGTACTTTCGTGCTTCAGGTGTGGAAACCTGATCCCGAGCCTTCGTCCGCAATGATGGTCTGGATGCTTCGAATTTCCTTGAGGAACGGAACCGTCGCGTCGGTCACTTCCCCATGCTGACGTGAGGCCTCATTTTGAAAGGATGGATGTGAGCCTTTGGATCGTGCCCCTTCATTTTCCCGCCTTTGTCTGCTGTCGTCAAATCTGGGCGAGATGCCCCTGCCGTTGGATTTTATGAATTTCATCCAGTGGTCAGGGGTCGAGGGTTTGCTTCCCCTTAAATACCCTTCGAACCGAGGCCATTTTTCCAAACACTTTTAAAACTGTCGTTACTCTGCCAGAATTCTTCCCTGTAAATTCCAACCTGCATTCCTTGCTCTGCTCGGTACATTGTGAAGCCATCTCAATTCCAGACTTCGCCAAGAACCTGTCTTACCGGTAAGCCCCATCACCCGTTTTGTATTGTTTTTACAGGCTTTCTTGTCGAATCGTATGCACGTGTTGATATGAAATGTGGTGGATAGAGACTTACTCTGCTTTAGAGACTTACTTTGCTTTATTTACCCGCGTAGGATAGTTCTTTTTCTGATTTTTGGTTGTCTGTACGCTTCGGTCCCTGGGTTCTGATGAACTTTGGTTATCATGAATACTCGCCGTTACCATTTTTACATGAATGGTCGACGTCATGTCGAGGCATTTGAGCAGTCGTCGTTTAGAATGGTCGCCGCGTAGAACGGTCATCTTTTTCTTCTTCCTCTCGACTTTAGGATTTTGACTTAGTTCCTTGTCTTTTTAATTATCAGAACAATGGCCCAACCCCCCCCCCCCCCCCCCCCCCCCCTTGTCGAGAGGATCCTTCCGCCGTTCGACCAGACTCTCCTTCTGTGGAGGAGATTTCATGGTCTTCTTCTTCTTCAGGCGTCGACTCTTTGTTGAGGGAAGTAGAAGACGCTGAGGCCGCGTTTGGACCAGGCAATGACTTTGGCGATGAGTTTGGTAGTGTCGACAACATAATAGATGAAGTGGTTGACATAATTTCCTTCACGGGTGACAACGTAAGTGGGGTTGCTGCCTCACTGGTAAATGCCCCCCTGGCTGCTACGAGTGGAGATCCGAACAGGCCTTTCTTTACGGCTGACATCGTGGCGTCGAGGGTCCGGAATAAGGACATTATCCGGGCTGTTAAGGAAGGCTACATTGATGGGAGGTGGTTCGAATACCTCCTCCTGGATATGCATTTTAAGATTAGTATGCCTCCGACCGGATACCTCCCTGTTTATACCAGAGTTGTCACGGCGGGGATGACCCTTCCGGTTCATCCCTTCGTAAAGGACTATTGCCATTTTTATGGTATCTCTCCTGCTCAATTGGCGCCGAATATCTGGTACTGCTTTACCGGCGCCTGGATTTTGTGGAGCCAGCAGTTTGACACTAATCTTCGGCTGGACGAGTTTAGATTTATGTACAGACTTTGCCACGTCGCAAGGTGCGAGGGGTGGTACTTTTTGAGTGGGCATGGGAAATCTCAACCCAGGTTCGGCAAGCTAATATTGGGTATACCCTCGTCGTCACATGGGTAGAAACTTATGTTTTTTATGATACGTGGGCCTTTTAATTTTCATCCCGACGATCGCTTGCCCCGCCGAAGGAAGGTGCAAGCGTCGTTTGGGAACATGGGTGAAATTTTGACTTCTCTTATTTTCTCCCCACCTTCTTTTTTTTATGCTGACAATCCTTTTATCATGTAGTTAGTCAAGACCGACCGAAACTTACTGGGAATAGATTGGCGAGGGTTGAGCAGGCTTTTTCGTTTTTGTCCAAAGCTCGTCATATTGACACCTTCTTGACCAAGTCCAATCTTCGAGACGCTGGGTTGATTCTCGATCTCCCAGACCCCACCGATCTTGACGCTGTTCGCGAATATTTCCATTTAAACGATGAAGGTAAACTCCTGATCTTGACGCCTTTCTTATTCTGGCATTGTCTACCCAAATGTCGACTATATTTTTGTCTCATCGTTTGCACAGAAATGGCATCTTTGAGGATTCAGCTTCTCGGTAATCAGCCGCCTCAGTCAAGCCAACAGCCCCCGCCAAGCCAACAGCCTCCATCCAAGGAAAATGAGAAAGCCAGCTCTTTTTCTCAGGCACTGAGAAAAAAGAAAACCACAAAGGTCCATTCAGTGTCGGAGGTGGAAGTTCCTGCACTGAAAAGGAGGCGTAAAGAGAAGGCGCTAGTGACCAAAACTTGGACGCCGATGGTCCCAATTCCTAATGTTGCTGATGTTCCTCCGGTGCTAAAGGAACGCGTGCTTATCCCGGGGACAAAAATCACGGATTCCAACTTTCAAGTCTCAGATATTTCTGACGCCGAGATTGGGGCTATGCTGAAACTTCTCCCTCGTTTCTCCCTCGTCTTCCAGGCTCTATATGAGTCTTTTCTCGAGCCGCACTGGATCGCCGCTGCCCAATCTTCTCTGGTTGATCGTCAGCGTAAGCAGATCTCCTTCCAGATTCACGTAAGCCTTGATCGAGCTGCCTTTTTCTTTTTGTTGATTTCGTCCTTTGTATCTTTATTTTCTGACCTCCAATTTTTCAGGGCCTAGTCCTTGCCATTCTCAACCTTATTGATCTAGTCAAGGTTGAAGAACGTGATAAGGAGATGGACAGCGTAGAAGCCAAGCTTAACTCTCTTCTTGACGATGCCAAGAATAAGTGCTCGTCTGCCGTCGAGGAGAGAGATGTGGTCGTGGCCCAACTAAAGAGTTTGGAAGGAGAGCTGGCCAAAATGTCCAACCTTCAAAAGGAGTTGGCCAATTTAACTACTACGGTCGCGGATCTTACAAAGCGGGCAGAAATCTCTAAAAAGAAGTCAGCCGAAGCTACTGAGGCGGTGAAGAGGTGTTTTGCTGAAGGAAAAGCTGAGGGGAAGAAGAAAGCCGAAGTCGAGGCCGCAGCAATGTTCAACGCCAAGCGTGCGGAGATCATTGAGGAGTTCAAGGCTTCTCCGGAGCTCATTGACATTCGCACCAAGGATTTTCATTCCCCTAGTCAACAAATCATCGATATGATAAAACAAGAGCATCCTGAGTGGGATTTGAGCTTTCTTTATGTTCCTCCTCCTCCTGCTGATGATGACAACTCTTCCCCGCCTGACAATGGCGATAACTCGGCGGCTGGCGGCGAGGCCTAAAGCCTCCCTTAGAATTTTTTTTTGACTGCTGCCTGTAATTTATATAATATTGGACTCCTTTTTATTTCATTCATTTTTTGTGAAGACAGTAGATTTCATATTTGCTCATTGTTTCTCCTTTAGAGGAGTAATCATTTTCACCCCTTGGGGTCATCGCCTTAGTAAATTTCTTGAAATTTACTAAGTGTTCGCCTTTCCTCCTTGGAGGAGTCGACGCTAATTTTGCCCCTTTGGGTCGTCGTCGGCGCTAATTTTGCCCCTTAGGGTCGTCGCCTCAGTAAATTCCTTAAAATTTACCGAGTGTTTTCCTCGCCTTTCCTCCTTGGAGGAGTCGACTTTAATTTTGCCCCTTGGGGTCGTTGTGTCATTTTTTAGCGATCCGTAGACCTCTGCCCCCCATGTATGTTTAATATACCATGGTTTTTTAAGCAGACACGTTATTAAGGGGTGGATTCCTTTCTTTCTATAAACACATCAATTTATTTAAATTGTAAAAAATATACAATTGGGATGCGTACGAATTACATACACTATTGGTAGTACCGCCTTAGCTATTATGCATTCCATGGGTGTTGAATTCTGTTGCCGGCAAGGCTTTCCAAAATGTAGGTGCCAGGATGCAACACTTCCCTTATGCGGTAGGACCATTCCCAAGTTGGGCCCAGAGGACCAGTATTTTTGGGTTTTGTACTTTGCGTCACCCTTTTTAATACCACGTCTCTCGGGACGAACCTCCTTTGTCGAACTCTCTTGTTGTAATATCACGCTGCTTTTTGCTGATAGGCGGCGAGACGTAGTTGGGAGTCGAGTCTCTTTTCTTCCAACAAGTCGAGTTCTCTATTCATGCCTTCTGTATTACCGTCGTCGGTGTAGACTACAGCTCTTAGAGTCGATGTTTCAATTTCTACAGAAAGTACTGCCTCGACGCCATACGCCATGGAGAAGGGCGTTTCACCCGTGATACTTCGACTCGTCGTTCTGTATGCCTACAAGACCTTGGGAAGTTTCTCGGCCCATTTTCCCTTTATATCATCGAGCTTCTTCTTTAGGGTATACTTTAATATTTTATTGACTACTTTGACTTGCCCATTAGATTGTGGATGTATCGGCGCCGAGAAGTCCTTTCGAATTCCCAAGCTGTCGTAGAATCTTCGTGTTGAGGCATTATTGAACTGTTTCCCATTGTCGGACACTATCGAGTGGGGGACCCCAAACCTGCACACAATGTTGTTCCACATGAAATTGGTGCAGGCTGCTTCCGTGGTTGTAGTCAGAGCCTTTGCATCTGCCCACTTTGTATAGTAGTCTACTGCGACGATGGCAAACTTAAAGCCTCCGGGTGCAAGGTGTAATGGCCCGATTAGGTTGACCCCCCATTTGGTGAAGGGCCATGGACTGAGAATGGAGGTTAGGTTTTCTGGGGGTGCTCTAGGAATTGTGGCATATCTTTGGCACTTATCGCAACGTCGAGCGTATTGGAATGCATCCTTCTTAAGCGTGGGCCAGTAGTACTCTTGCCTCAAAATCTTAAGAGCTAAAGACTGCCCCTTTGTATGATTACCACAGACTCCTTCGTGGATTTCTTGGAGGACCTTCTGAGCTTCCTCATTGTCCAGGCACCGCTGTAAAGGTGTTGAATATCATCGTCGGTAAAGCAAACCGTCGTACAATAAGTATCTGGCAGCTCTATACCTGATCCGTCTGGCCTCATCTTTGTTGCTTTGCAGTTTTGCATCCATCAGGTATTAGATAAGTGGCGTCATCCAACTTTCACCTGTTTGGATGATCAATGTCTCAATTATTTTCTCAATGGTCAGCCGCCCCAGTTCTTCAATAGGAACGACCCCTAGTGCGTCGGAGTCTTTTGAAGATGCTAGCTTTGCCAGAGCATCGGCGTTGGTGTTTTCGGCTCGTGGTATCTGAAGTATCTCGTAGTTTTTGAACTTGACGAGTTCTTCCTTCACCTTTCTCAAGTATGCACTCATTTTCTCACCGCGCGCTTGGTATTCTTCTTTCACTTGCCCAACGATCAATTGAAAGTCCCTGAAGATGTTGAGCCTTTCAATCTTCAAGTGACTGGCCAGTCGCAGCCCCGCAATTAGTGCTTCGTATTTTACCTCATTGTTCGACGCCTTGAATTTAAATTGAACTGCCGAGGTAATCTTGTGGCCTTCTCGGCTGATCAACAAGACGCCGGCTCCTAACCCGTTATCGCTCGACGCCCCATCCACGTAGAGCTTCCATTTTGTACTCTCGACTTCTTCTGGTGTGATGGGAGCCGGTCTGTGGGAGAATTTAGCCAGAAAATTAGCCAGTGCTTGGCCCTTGATCGCTGCTCTTGGTATATACTTGATATCGAACTGGCTTAACTCCACCAACCATTTGAGGAGTCGACTAGAAGTTTCGGGCTTTTGTAGCGCCTGTCTCAACGGGTGGTTTGTGAGAACCCGTATTGTGTGAGATTGAAAATAGTGTCGAAGCTTCCTTGAAGCTACCATCAAGGCGAGGGCCAAGCATTCCATTTCGGTATATCTTGACTCGGCGTCGATGAGTCTTTTGCTCACATAGTATATTGGTAGCTGGACCCTTTCTTCTTCTCTTATTAGCACGGAGCTTACGGCGTGTTGGGACATAGAAAGGTATAGGCTAAGCTCCTCGTCGGGGATGGGCTTTGACAGGATTGGGGGCTTGCCCAAATGCTCATTCAATTCTTGGAAGGCCTCTTCACATTATGATGTCCATTCAAAACATCTACTCCCTTTCAAAGCATCGAAGAAGGGGACGCATTTGTCCGTCGCTTTTGATATAAATCTGTTTAGAGTGGCGACGCACCCTGTCAACCTTTGCACCTCTTTTGGTTTAGTTGGAGACCGCATATTCTGCAGGGCTTTAATCTTTTCAGGGTTAGCTTCTATCCCCCGGTTACTGACCATGAAACCAAGAAATTTCCCTGATCCAACTCCAAAGGCGCATTTTTGTGGGTTCAGTTTCATGTGGTATTTTCTCAGTACACCAAACATTTCACCCAAATGGTCGACGTGTTGGGTGGCCCTGGCACTTTTCACAAGCATATCGTCGACGTGGACCTCCATTGATTTACCGAGCTGTTGGGCGAACATCTTATTCACGAGCCTTTGGTAGGTAGCCCCCGCATTCTTTAGGCCAAAAGGCATTACCTTGTAGTAGTAAAGGCCCATGTCGGTTATGAAGGATGTGTGCTCCTCGTCAGCTGGATGCATGAGGATCTAGTTGTACCCATAGTAGGCATCCATAAAACTCAGCATTTCATGTCCTGCCGTGGCGTCGACTATTTGGTCTATCCGAGGGAGTAGAAAACCATCATTTGGGCAGGCTTTGTTGAGATCGCTTAAGTCGACGCATGTTCTCCATCTTCCGTTAGGCTTGACCACCAAAACGGGGTTTGAGACCCACCACGGATAATAGGCCTCCCTGATGAACCCATTGTTGATCAATTTGTCGACCTCTTCTTTCAGTGCCTTGTACATCTCTGGGTTCATTGGTCGATACTTCTGGCGCTTGGGGGATATGATGGGTCAATGTTTAGGGAGTGACATATAACCTCCGCGTCGATCCCCTCCATGTCAGCATGATTCCAGGCAAAGACATCTAGGTTCTTTTTTAGGAAGCCCTCAATCTCTACCCTAATGGCATGTTTGGTTGGAAGGAATGGAATGGAAAGGAAACATCATTATGATAATTTCATTGTTTGGTTGCTTTATTTTGGCTAGGAAAGGCTTTCCGTGGGAAAGCTGATTCACTCAATTTGAGTGAATCCTCATTCAGGTGGGGGGTGGCTTGAATGGCCTTTCCATTCAGCCATTTTATTTTTTTCACCCAATTTGCCCCTCGTCTCCCCTCGTCCCCGATCAAAAGAAAAAGAGCCCTAGCCGCATCTCCCCTCGCCGCATCTCCCCTCGACCACGACTCTAACTGAGGCCAGCGTAGACACTTGACGGACGGAAGGTCGATCGACTGTTGACGCCGACGACGAGAAACGACTGCAGGTACAATCTTCCCTCTTCTTCCTTCGTGGTTCTTGGAGATCTCTCTGTTCTGGGTTTGTTTTGATTTTTTGAAATCTTCTCTCATTTTCGTTCTGGATCCGTAATCAAATCCCTATTTTCGTTCTCATTTTTTGAAATCTTTTCCTTTTCTCGGTTGGTTTTGGATTTTTCGGAATCTTCTTGCTTCTGCAGAGTCGTTTTCTCCGATTTCTGAAATTTGAGATAATGCAATGGTTCAAATATTGGCTGTTTTGATTATTTGTTTGATTATTTCCTTTTCTCGGTTGATTATTTGTTTTCATGCTCGCTGAAATTTGGCCGTTTTCTCCGATTTCTGGATTTGTGGATTCGATTTTGGATTTTAGTTCGATTTTTATTTC
>NW_010367622.1:960227-963388 GCF_000414095.1 Morus notabilis
AGGATTATGCTAATGTTTCATTGTATTAAAATTCAGAGTCACAAGGAAGCGTTACCGTTTAAGACCAAGGCTTTTCCCTACTATGAGGACTTGTGTATGGTTTTCGGCAAAGATCGTGCAACAGGTATGGGTGCCGAGGCTGCTGCTGATGTAATTAAGGAACTTGAAAAAGAATCAACTGATGATATTAATATTGACAATGATTTTGTCAATGACATTCACAATACTACCTTTGTGGATGAAGCACAGTCAATGTCTTTCTCACAAGCATCGGCTATTCCTCCAACTCAAGCTCAATCTCAAGGGTCGTCAAAAAGAAAAAGGAAGACTACAAAGGACTCGGGGGCTTATGAAGCCATTGAAAGATCATCTGCTTTACTTGCTGGTGTTATTGAAAAGGCAAGTGAACGTTTAAGTCGGGCTATCAGTGAAGACATGACAGAAAAACATAGCCGGATTAGGGATGAGCTACAAAGGACCACAACCATTACCGCACTTGAACGACATAAGGTAGCTCGGATGATGATAAAAGATGATGCTTTAGTTTCTTACTTTTTTAGTATCCCTGATGATGAAAAAGAGGAGTGGGCTAGAGCTTTGCTTGCCGGTGATATTTAGGAGCCTCCGATTCTTTTGGTATTGTAAGTAATTAGGATTATGCTGCACTTTATTAAATTGTATTAATTAGGAACTTGCTTCACTTAGCATATGACTATATTTTGGAATTATATATGTAGTTGGCGTACGGAGATTCATGACACGGGCAAATCTGAATTTAATTATTTATCTGAATTTGTTGCACCCAATTTCGGTTTTGTGTAGTCCAAAAGGAGAGAAATTTGATAATTGAATTCTCAATTTTATTGTTCCAACGTTATTGTATACACTCAATTGTATATATGTAGTTCAATTGATTATATATATATATATATAACCGTGGATGTTGCAGGCATAAGTGTGGCAAGTTCAAAACATGTTTTTCATGCTTTACTTGCCACGGTAGGATGTTGCAGGCATAAGTTATCTTCGTTTTCACTTTTTTTTTGTTTTACCACGGTAGGATTGCAGGCATAAGTGGATGTTGATTTTATGCTTATTTTTATTGACTATAAGAGATATTATGTTATGACTTAGTGATATTATTTACAAGGGATGAGATGTTGATTTTTTTTAAAAATTTATGTATGCATTAATTATTAAGAAACTATAGTGTGACAATATTGCATAAAAATTATATTGACAGGGGTTAAAATTATATTTTTCACATAACATATAATGGTAGATGTCAAAAGTTATCATATTTAAGCTTGTGATAATTTATTATTACATAAAAATATCAAATATTATTTTTTTTACAATTAAAATATAGTTTTTAAATTACTATCTTTCAAATAAAAAGTTTTTTTCAATAATTAAATTATGTTTTTACTATTTTAATTAATTAAAATATTAAATTATTTAAGATTATTAATCAAGGGTATTTTTGTCAAAATACAATTTTTTCAATTCCATTCCATTATCAACCAAACAGCATAATCCTCATTCAGGTGTTGATTCCATAACTCCAATCAAACAATGGAATCAGTTTATGATTCCAGCGCATTCCAATTTCATCCCCATTACCATTCCCATTACCATTCCGTCACTGTAACCAAACGCACCTTAAGTGATAGAGTTAGGCCTGAGCCCACTTTTAATACTTTAGTTGGCTCGCCCTCGTCGACTTGGATCTCCACCAGTTGCTCGACGGGTTGGGACCATGTGACCTCCTCTTGAACTCTGGGGTCTATTTCTTTAACGGTGCTTTGATAAACCATCCTGACTTCCTGTCTTCCCGATTGGTCATATCCGCACAGGGCATCAGAGTATGCAACCCTAGCCTCGTACTGGTTGCTCTTCATTTCGTCCACGCCATTTGGGGTAAGAAATTTGACTTTTTGGTGCTAAATGGAGGTGATTGCCCTCAGCGCCTGGAGGGTTGGCCTTCCAATCACGGCATTGGACTGAGAGCCCCCCTTATTACTACAAAATTAGCCATTGTGGTGGCTTGTCGAGGTTTCTCCCCTGCGGTTATGGCGAACCGAACAGTCCCCTGAGGGATGACGGAATCCCCGGTGAAGCCGTACAACGGTGGAGGTCTTTTCTAGCTGCTCATTCAGAATCCCCATCTTTTCCAGGCAGTCAGAGTATAGGAGGTCTACCGAGCTCCTGTTGTCCACTAGGGTTCGGCACACAGTATGGTTTCTGATCATGGCTTCTACTACTAACGCGTCGTTGTGGGGGAAGTGAACTCCACTGGCGTTGTCCTCATTAAACGCCACGTTGGTGCTGCTGAATCTTGGTGTTTTTACAACGGAGACACTCCAGAACCTTTCCTGGTAAACCCCTATGGCCTCGTGGGTGTTGTCCTTCCGAGATCTCCTTGAGTCTCCTCCTATATAGGGGCCGCCGAGGACAGTTCGTATGACGCCGACGAGTTCTCGGTCTTCTGGGCGCTGGTTCTCTTCTCGACATCGACCGTCATTCTGGCCGCCATGGCCATCGTTTCTAGGTCTCCGCTCGGCTTTGAACTCCTGCAGCCTTCCCTCGCGGATTACTCTCTCGATCTCATCTTTAAGATCAGTGCAGTCGTTGGTGTGGTGGCCGACATCGCCGTGGAACCTACAGTATTTTTTTTGGTTCCTTCGACTAGGATCTGACCTCATTGGCTCTGGGTGGCGCAACAAATTTCCGCGGTCGACTTGGTTGAAGACCTCCTCGACTCTTATTGTTAGTTCGTGGTAGAAATCGTATCTTTGAAACGGCCGAGGCTTACGGTTCTCCTTCTGCCTCGGCTTCTTGGCTTCTGGAGCGTTCGACGTCGTAGCTGGCTGCTTGTCTCCGCTTTCTCCACCTCGTCGCTTCTTTCCATCTTGCTTTCCTGCCGTCGACCCCTGCTCGGTCCCTTTGTTCTTGTTGGACCTCTGCTCAGGATCGTTCGCATCCGCTTCCTCAGCGTTGATGTATCCTTGGGCTTGCGCGAGGAATTCCTTGTAGCTAGACGGGGGCTTTCGGTTCAGCTCTCTCTTGAAGGGGGTAATTTTCTTCATGCTAGATAATGCCCCCATCAAGGCCTATCTGTCGGTTATATCCATTGTGGCGGCGACAACTTCCCCATATCT
>NW_010367622.1:963419-1000780 GCF_000414095.1 Morus notabilis
AACGACTCGTTTGGCTTCTGGTATATCGTCGTCAGATTCTGCTTTGGGGGGACATATTTTTTAACCCCTATGAATTGGAGGGAAAACGCTTCCTTCAACTCATCCCAGCTTGAGATAGAGTTTGGCTTCAGCGTCCGAAACCATCTTCGGGCAAAATCCGTTAAATGGTTCCGGAAGGCTCGGCACATAATTTCCTCGGCATACCCATGCAAGAGCATGTGCCCCGTGTACATCTCCAAGTGATCGTCGGGATCCCCTCGACCATCATATGGTGGGATTGACGGCGACCTGTATTTATCGGGAAGAGGTGGCGCCATTATCTCTGCGGTAAATAGATGGTCGTGTGTGCGGCTAGGCGTGATGTCGACGTTTACCACCTCGGCCACTCGCCCTATGTTCTTTTTTAGGCCGGTGACGTTGCCCGCGAGTTTTTGCTCCAAGCTGGCCATACGTTCCATAATGGCGCGCGCTTCTTCTGTCGAGATGGCTGAGCCAGCTACTCTTGACGCCTCCGCGCTATGTACGTTGGGTCTGCCCCTTGGCTGCCCGCCTACCTGTACTGACCCTGAGTCTCCCGGTGGGTTTCCTCCTGGGTTCTGGGGCGGTACCTCGGGGTTCCCCAGGCCTCTTGCTATCCGGTCCTCAGGAGCCCGGAGTTCGGCGGCCCTTAGGCGGCTGCCGGAGGATTGGGATGGTCGAGGCCTAGGATGGCCTCTATGATTTTCACTGTCCCCGACTCCTTCTAAGACATGTTGGCGGTCATCGGGGTTGTGGTTTTCAGCCATGGCAACTCCCAGCGGCCTCGGGGCGTCTTCTAGAGGTGGCATAGAGTTCCTTCCGTCCAAGCGCTCGACTACGGCCATTAGTCCACGTACCAGGTCGGTTAGAGTTGTTAGTTGGGCCTGCATCTGCACAGGGTCTGGCCGTGGCACGTCTGGGGGCGGGACCTCATTTCTGACCAGAGGTGGACCTTCCTCCATCCCGTGATTCACCTGATGTGTGGCGGTTTCGTCCATTTGGCTGCCTTGGTTGATGGCCTCAATTCTTCTTCTTGAAGGCATGCTTGCTGACTATGTTGTTGTTGCGGGTCAAACGTATGAACCAGAGATTCTGGGTTCGGTCCCCAGCTGAGTCGGCAATTGTTAACGGTAAAATCTCGTCAACAGAAATGGGCCGGGTCACCTCTAGGTATCCCGTTGGATTACCGGCTCAATGTTTTTAAAATGGTGAGCCATGTGAAGATAATATGCTTAAAGTAGGAGAACACAAGAAATGTATAGTGGTTCGCTCTGTTAATGAAGAGCTACATCCACTGTAGTTTTGTATTCCTTTTGAGATTGTTATCTTTACATTACTCACCATGTTAAAAACACAACCAACACTTCATTGAGCCGGTAATCCAACGGAATACCTAGAGGTGACCCGGCCCATTTCTGTTGATGAGATTTCACCGTCAACTTATACTATAAATAACTATCACACGTGGAGGAACTGCAATGGGCACGTCGGAAAAATCACAGAACAACGCTAGCTCGATGCAAATGTGGGCTTAAATAAGTCCTCTCCTCAGCCCATCACCAGGGGGTCTCTGGCCAGCCCCAATTGCCACCTCCTGTGGCCGCTGTTAAATTACCAAAAAAATAAAAGCTCAGGTTGAAAGTATTAAATCTAAAAATAAAGTTTAGCTTTGAAAATGTAAATTAAGGCCCTGTTCACTTTATCGATTCGAGTTTAGAATTTAAATTTTGTTACAGTAAAAGCTCTCAGAAATAATTATATCTAACTTTTTTACTACAGTAAAAAATTCTCACGTAAAATCACATCTCAACTCAAATTATAAACTCGAATCAGCGAAGTGAATGAGCCCTAAGAGAATTTAATATTTAAATAACTAAAAAAAATGAAATTCAGAGTTGTAAGTGTCATGGTCCGTTCACTTTGCTGATTTGAATTTATAATTTGAGTTGAGATGTAATTTTATATGAGAACTTTTTATTGTAATAAAAAAATTAAATGTGACTATTTTTAAAAAAATTTTATTATAATAAAATTTAAATTTTACTGTAATAAAACTTAAATTTTAAACTCGAGACAGTAAAGTGAAGGGGAAGAATTCGGAAGGGTTGGTGCTGGCTCTTGTATCTCCTTTGCCATACACAAAACGAAATGCAAAGTTCCCACCATTTTCTTTCTTCGCCCGTCCCTTTATGTTTCCCATGATTTCTCGGCAACCAAACAGACTACTAGAGTCCCTGTTTCCACTGAGCAAGTAGCGCCCAAATATTCAGAACTGCGAAACGCGGACAAAGCCCAACCTTACTATTCTCTCTCAAAGCACCAATCACCGATTCTTCTTCTTCTTCTACTACTTTTGAGCTCAAAAACAATGCCTTCTTTTCCTCATCCCGGTTCCGTGACCATCTGCGAAATCAATCGAGACCTCAGTATGTCCCATTTTCCTCTTTCTCTCTTCATATATTTCTGTGTGAATTCCATTTTCTGTTTGGTACAGAAATCCATATAGCTTAGCACTGAAATTTTCGCACACGATGCGCAGTTACGGCGGAGAACCTTTCGGAGGATCGAGCCAAGGACACTTATGGAAAACTTCTGGTTAGTAGCTCCTCAATTTTTCTGGTTCTAAGTGTTTTTGCATTTTCAAAAGCCGTTGTTTTGGAACCGATTTTTGCTTTTGAAAAAGGTTTTAATGGCGTGAATGTGCATTAGGGAATGGTGTTTAGCCCGGTGCCGTTTCAATCGGATCAGCTGGCGAGGTCGCCGAGTCCGGAGAACAACGCAGAACAGGCAATCGCAGTAGAAGGAAAGGGAATTGTGACCACATTGCAGGAGATTGTGAATGATTCCTTCAAACGCCTTTTTCATCCTAATGATGTCAGTTGATTTTTCTATTGTCGTTTTAATTTGCTTCATTGCCTTAGCTTTGCAACAGTTCTTTGAGATAATTTTATAACTGGGGTTTAGGCCGAGGCTTTTTGTCCTATGAAGTTTTTGTTGGTGGGATTTATTGATTTTATTGAGTTGTTATCCTCTTTTCTTTTGTTGTGTGATGGAGAAGAGAAGCCACAAATATTTTCCTTGGGGGATTCAAACCATTGGGTAAAAGTCAGACACCTAACTTAGAATATGAAATGAAACGACATTGTACGAAATATGAAGTTTTTGTTCAAATAAAATGAGCAATGCTCGACACGGTTGCTGTCCAACCAGGATAAGAAGCGTCTGTGATAAATTTCTGCTGAAATAAGTTTTGTTGAGGAAATAGTAAATTATAAGTTTATGATATCTTTTAAATAAGACGAATGAAAGAGGAGACTGTGGTTGTTTGTCAAAAATATGGGGTGGCATGTTCTCTTGCTATGTGAATACTGCCTTTCTCCAGATCCCCATAAGAAGCCTGCCCTTTATAACTAATGGAAAATTGACGTGGTCTGTGAACAGTAATGTCACCTGTTCATGCTTGGGAGAACATCCAAATACCTAGTACTAAAAGAGCGAGGGGTAGACCAAGAATTACTTGGGTTGACGTAATTAGGCACGCCTTTCAAGATCTAGGGCTTCAGGAGGGTCTCGTGTTTAATAGAGTAGACTGGAAATGAGAAATCCATATAGCTGACCCCAATTAATTTGGGATTAAGGCTTGTATTTGTTGTTGTTGTAGATATGGAAAGAGAATCAAGCTTAAGTTTTCAAAGTTAATTTTGACTAGCCACACATAACTCATCAGTACTTTGTGAGGCAAGTCTTTTTCCAGGCTCAACCAGTTGTATATTAGGCGGGATTGCAATCTGACTTGAAATAAGGACATTTTCATTAGATAGAAAAATCATTAAGTGGCACATGAGTCCTTCTAATAAGAGTAGTAAAGGTTGTACCAGTTTTCTTTTCTCATCTGACAAGTTTTGTAGGTGAACCTGTTACCTGAAGTTGATCTCCAGGGAGTGACCTGGCACCAGCATAAACATATCATTGCCTTTATATCCGGGTCCAATCAAGTCATAGTTCGTGATTATGAAGATTCAGGTAAGTTTCCCAACCAAAATATGGCTTTCTACTAGTAAGAGTTGCTTATGTCATTATCTTATTGGCATCCGTTGCCCTTCTTGTTTCCATTTTGTACTGTCTTGTTTCTTATTATTAAAAAAAAAAAAAAAAAAAAAATTGGCAGCATTTCAATAAAGCACTTCATTTACTTTATTTTTATGCCACTGCTTGTCTTGTAACAGAAGGGAAGGAACCATGCATTTTAAGCAATGAGTCTCAGAGGGATATTAAATTACTTGAGTGGAGACCAAATGGCGGACGGACACTCTCTGTAGCATGCAAGCAAGTACCATATTGCTACATTCTTGTACTGAATTTTCTTTTTGTTCAAGTTTAAGATTGTATATGTTGAATATGCTGCAGAACGTTGTGATTATTTAGTCCTCTATTCGATCAAATTATTTCTCAGGGGTGGGATTTGCATTTGGGCTGCCTCTTATCCTGGGAATGCAGCAACTGTGAGATCTGGTGCTGCTGCTTTCTTGGGTACCCTCTCAAGAGGTTCCGGAATAAAGTATATTCTGGTGGATTTTCTTAAAAGTCAAAGTGATGAGCATATTAGTGCGCTGTCATGGAGTCCTGATGGAAGATATCCATACCAACTTTTTTGTGTCTTCAAATTCTGTTGATTTGATAATACTCGAATTGAATTAAATTTCACTTGCAATGGATGGTCTCTCATCAGCATACGGCAAGCCTTTAATGGGTGTTGCATTTTTTGTTTCTTTCAGACAAGTTTTATTTTCTACTTGTAATTCCAAAATATGTTTTATACACACACAAAAACGAACAAAAAAAAAAATGATATTGTTAGTTGCTGCATTTTTTTATATATAATTATTTGTTTATATGTTTTTCCATTAGGGGAAGCAGGTCTCAATTTATTTGTGTAAATACTCTTAGCATTCTTATTTGCCACTGAGGTTCAGAAATTTCCTTAACCTATATTTACATATTTAGCATCCGCTTCTTTTGAGGGTTCATCATATACCATATGGGATGTTGCTCAAGGTATGACTATAGAGCTGATGATCTCAAGCTTGCTAAATATACAAGCGACAAGTTTACTTCTGTTTTTAATTCTTTACTGGACTTTTCTATGTATATCTTGACATCATAATTGTATTCCTTAAAATTCTTATTGCTGAATCTTTTAAAACACGTCCAGACTAGTACTTGTTTTTTGTACTGACGAACATGCATTATCCCCTCATTTCTGGGTACTATCATTAATAAGCCATTATTGATTGAAGATTATATGAGAAAAACGAAATATGATATAAATAATAGTTAAGCATGACGAGAACCAAGCTCCACATAGGAGCTAAAATAATTGAAAAAAAAAAAAAAGTAAATGAGTTTCCATTGTGAAGTACAAAACATTCTCGGTCTCAGCCCTTTCCCTGTTATATTCCCCCCTCCCCATCCCCTAACCCGCCACGCTTCAATTTCTTATTTTACTATGTTCAACTTTATGTATTCCTCTATCCGTAGAGTACATTGAATGTACAGAAATGGCTATAACGAAGTTTCTGTTATTCGTATTAACAGCTACTCTAGGAGGAATGTTTTTATGTGGTGCTACAGACACCAAAAAAATGAAAAGAGAGATGGTTGAGCAAAGTTCTTTATGTTTGAAAGTTTAGAATCAAATTTCACAATGCTCTTTCTCTGGCTGCTCTTTGTTTCTCAATTTATCTTTCTGCATATGTATATCTTTATTCCGAGTGATGATGTCATTCATTAGTTCTTTCATTGTGACCTTTTCGTTTCCTTACTGATTTTCAGGTAAAGGGACACCCATTCGGCGGGGGTTAGGGGGTATATCGATACTGAAGTGGTCACCAATCGGAGATTACTTTTTCTCTGCAAAATTGTATGTCCACAATTATAATTGCATTTGGACTGTATATATATTCTTTTCTTAATCTCAATTGACTTCAAAACCAATCGTGTTAAGTAAGCTAATAATCATGTTCTCTTACAGTGACGGTACATTTTATCTTTGGGAGACAAACACATGGACATCAGAGTCATGGTCTTCAACTAGCGGTTTTGTCACGGTAAAACCAAAATGAAAACATACTTTGTAAATTTGCTGTCTTTGCTTTTTCGGTTGACATTCTACAATGTTCTTTCTGCACATCTAGGTTTCTGTTTTATTTTTGACAACTTTCAAAAGGATTTTGGTTTTTACTTCACATTTGTGGTGTTTAATTTTTAAAGCAACACTCTTTTTTCTCCTTAAAATGTTAATTTGATGGAGATTATTAGTAAAATTATTGATTCTAACTGTCAACTAAAGAAACTATGCTATGAAATTGTTATTAGGATGTGGACTTTGTGAATTATATAGTAGGATTATATGGGTTGTAGTGTGATGGAAGTTGGAAGATTGAAAAAGAAATGAATAATGCTGGAAATGAGAAGAGAAGAAGGAAACTAGGAATTCTTTGAATACATTGAGGCTTTCTAAGAGCGTTTCTTAAGAAATTTTTTCACCATGAAAGAAGAGAAAACATGATGGATTTTTATCTTGAAAAGAGAGAAAACATGTGAAGAGCTCATAGTAAATGTAAGTTGTAACCATATTGTTAGTGACCAAGCTTTCGAAACTTTACATTTTCATTTAAGCAGACTTTATTTATTTTTATGTTGCCTAAAGAAAAAGACTATAATCCTTGCCTTCTAATAATGCAGTTTGTCTTTGTCTTCCA
The DNA here is from genome assembly GCF_000414095.1 of Morus notabilis. NCBI lineage: Eukaryota > Viridiplantae > Streptophyta > Magnoliopsida > Rosales > Moraceae > Morus > Morus notabilis. The sequence continues at coordinate 970,199 of NW_010367622.1, forward strand.
GCTGCATCCTTTCCTATTATTTGTGTTGGTTTCTGTTAAATATATTGATTTTTTTTTTTTCTTTATGCTAACACTTTTCTGATATCAGGGAGCAACATGGGACCCTGATGGGCGCATGATACTTCTTGCTTTCTCAGAATCTTCAACATTGGGTTCAATTCACTTTGCATCAAAGCCCCCTTCATTGGGTATGTAGTTGTACTTTCAAGTTCTTATGTTCAAATTAGTGCTCAGTTGTGTTTAAACGTCTTGTGACGAAGGACAGCTAGCAATAAAGTTTAAACAGTTAGACTTGAAAATTGGCATAATGGTGCAGCGGGAGGTTTGTTTCAAAAGGAAACAGGAAAACTCTCAAGAACAAACACAAAGATCACAATAGGAGCTGAAAATTAGGGAATAATCTGATGCATTGTATTGAGCTGATTCTAACAATTATAATAAGCCTTTAAATAATGTTTGTAATGCAAAAATAAAGGAAATAACTGAAAGAGGAAACTAGGAAAACAAGGAAATCAAACCTAAACTAAATAGTAAAGCAAATAAACTTAAAATGGGAAACTAATGAAGTTCATCGTGACCGTGTGCCGCATCACATAACATTTATCTTTTCCCATAAATTTTTGAATCGTATGATGTTCGAGCAAAAGTAAAAAACTGGCAGAAAGTGAGGCGAGACCAAGAATCAAAATTAAATCAACTGAAGTTGCAGGTTGCAGTGTGCGTATGCTAATTGTTGATGTGTGTTTTGATGTTTAATAGACAATATTGGGCCCTTCTCCAAAAGCTTAATGCTTTTGATCACCTTCTAAGTAAACATGATATTTCGGAGGAATAAAGTTTTTTTTTTTTTTTTTGACAATTAAATAATCATTGCCATCAATTTAACCGTAGATTATTCTGGAAAAAGAAAAGGAAAAAAAACAAACAAACGTTAGTTATAATGATGATTTAAAATTGTTGTCTTTGAAATTGTGATGGACGAATGATATTTTCTTCTGTTTATTAATTATTTATGTTACTCTAGATGTTCTATGGATACAAGCTTTTTACTGCTAGAAAGTCTTATTTTGTCGATTCTGGGTCGTGAGAATTTTTTGTTTTGATCTCTGTTCTTTTCCCCGTAATAGCTATTGGTATTTATCTAGATTTCGTTTTCTCACTAACAGTTCACACAGTCGAAGCTCTTCTATCTAATTATTTTTATCCATAGTTTTCATGAGTACCGGTACTTCAAGGAGGTTACTCCATCAGTTTGCATTATGTTGTGTTCTTAAACATTTATTAGAAGAAATTTTGTTCTTAGCAAAGGGAAAAGGGGGCAAACTCCAAGGAGTTATGGTGTCAAGACATGGTGTTGTGCATAAGAGTTCAAGTATTTTAACAATATAAAATGGACTCCCTTGTGATACTTATCATGTGGTGCTGTCAGTGTCTTTACTTGTGATAACAAGGAAATTTTCTTAATTCCATCTATAAAATAATTGTAACTTCTCACTTCCCTAAAATGGAAAAAAAAAAGAAAAAAAATTGTAACTTCTAACCGCCCTTTTTTTCTTTTTTCTTTTTTCTTTTTTTTTGACAGATGCACATCTATTACCTGTCGAGCTGCCTGAGATAGTATCATTGACAAACAGGTAATTTTGGATTAAGTTGATATGTTTAAAATTTGGAATGCCCCCATGAGCCTTTTCTTTTCATTTATTTTCTTCAAGAGGTGAAATATCTCTAGTTGTTACCGAAAATCTATTTCATTCGTCTGACACATCTCCTTAAAGTGTATACAATTGGCGTACCTTAAATCATGTGTCTGATTTCCTTTCGTTTTACACTAGATTTTGAAGTTACCTCTTAGTTCAGTTTAATCACGGTTTGTTTTCCACACCATGATTGTGACTTTGACTTTGAGATTTTGTTCAAGAAGTTTTCATTGTTACAGCTTATGTTTAGTGTTGATTGCCAGTTTACATCGAAGTAAAGAGGCTTCATGCTCATTCTACTTCAAATTATAGTGATGATGCTGCAATTTTATTAATTTCATTGTGGATGAATTAGTATTCTGCACTATATTTAAATGGACCATGACAATAACTGTAATTCCTATGTGTTTCAATGCTCTCCAGTCAGCGCATTGAGAAGATAGCATGGGATGCTTCAGGAGAGCGGTTGGCGGTTTCATATAAAGGAGGGGATGATTTATACAGGGGCCTCATCGCCATTTATGACGTTAGGAGGAGTCCCTTAATCTCTGCATCACTAATGTGAGTGTTTCCTGTTCAGCAACCAAAAGCCCCTGCATCTTCTTTTGTTTGGACTGTAAATGCATTACTTCAAAGAGCATTTGTTGATAAATGGAACCTTAAACTTTAATAACTTGCCGATATGCCATAATATTATGCAGTGGGTTTATCAGAGGTCCAGGGGACAATCCAAAGCCAATAACCTTTGCTTTTCACGATAAGTTTAAACAGGGACCGCTGCTTTCTGTCGTAAGTAATCTTAAATTCTTTGTTGCCTCATCTATTTTGTCATGAAATGTCCTTTAAAAAAAATGAAATTTGGTATGAATCCCTATATGCAAATGAAAGTTTAGCTGTATAAGCAAATTAAAATTTACTCTCAAACTCTATATGTAGAACTTGATGTTTCAAGTTTTCCCATGTTACTGCACATTCATAGAAGTGACGTTAGGACCAGTGGGGGCACAGGCCCCCACTGAGAAAGCAAAATAATAATAATAATAATAATAATAATAATAATAATAATAACTCTCCTATAACTGCCATGATTATACTCTTTATTCCCATATTTGTGCCCCCTTTGATATACTCAGGATACGTTTTTTTTTTCTTTTTTTGAAAGCCTACTCTTTTACTTTTGGGCTTTCTTTGATTTTTTTTATTGGGTTCTAATTTTTCTTTTTGCTGATTTTTTATTGGGCTCTAATTGATAACTTGCTTCCCAATTCACACGGTAGAATTACAAACTGAAAAGATATTTATAATATTAATATATAATATAAATGAAAGATATTTTTAATAGCATCGATTATGAAGTTATCATGCATCAGTACTAAAAGATGAGAACTCATCGAGAACAACTGTAATGTGAACCTTACTTAATAAAATTTTATTGCAAAAAATTATTAGAAAGCTGCTTTATTTTTATGTTGTGTTAATTTATAAATTTTATACTTCTTTGTGCCTCCACTAGATTAAAAGTCTGGTTACGTCCTTGTGCACATTTATTTATGCTCCGATAGAGTTCACTCACTCGTTTATACTCTTTTTTTTCCCCTTGTTTTGGGTATGCAGTGTTGGAGTAGTGGATTTTGCTGTACCTATCCTCTCATATTTCGCTCACATATTCTTCCTTAGCTCACGGCGTTCTCCTACTTGTGAATTTCTCTGTACCCTCTCTCATATTCTGCTATTATGTTTGGTATTGATATCCTCCTCATGATTGGACATGTGTTGCCTCGGATCCTAAACTTTCAAGCCAGAGAAGTATTATTCTTTTATGTTGAAGTCCACCGAAAATATGCTTTTGAAACTTTAGAGAGATTATCATGGATTTGCGGTTTAGATTAAAAAAACAAAAACAAAAACAAAAAGTGATGCCAATTAGAATAGGATTCGATTGCAACTAGCTAGCTCTCTCTCTCTCTATTTGTTTTCTTTCTTGGAGCAAGAAGTTTGGTGGGAACTATATTTATAAATGAAATCTCTGTCAATAAGTTACATAGAAGGGAGAGTGTGTTTTATTACTTCTGTATTCCAGCATGCCTTTTTTATTTTTATTTTTATTGGAGTTGTGCATTTTTAGATGTTTCTCATTATTTTTTTCTTGTTTATTTTTTCACAGTTTTTTCTAAAATATTATTATTTGTCTTAATAAATACTTTAACTAATTGTATCACTGGACCGTTTCTTTCCCCCCTCTACTTTTTTTTTTTAGCTTTTTTTTTAGTTTTTCTTTTTCTTTTCTTCTTTTTTCATATCTTTTTTTTATTGGATCTTTTAACCTTTAATTTTTATATATTTTTAAATATATCTCCCTTAAATATTTTTCTTACAGTTATTTAAAATATCACTTTTTGACCTTGGTAAATTTATTTATTTTCAAATGTATCTCTGCATAAATATTTTTTATCTGTGATTGTCATAAATTTTAACTTCAGTTCTGAAATATTTTGCACATGTTTTTTCCATAAGTTTTTTTTTTATTCTCTTTTCACTGTCTTTTGCTTCAAATTTCTTTTTGTCCACTTTTATCTTTATTTCTTTTATTCTTCCTCCCCCCACCCCAATTTGTATAACCGTTTTGACTTTCGCGCACGTTTTTTACTAGTACATATAAAAGGAGAATGAGATTTAAGTGTGCAAACGAAACAAGGAGAACGGGTTTTAAGGGGTGCTAACGAAATGTTTCGTTTTTTTTTTTTTAACTTTTCACTTCCTTTCTTAAACTCTTCTCTATTTTCCCTCTCTGCTTTCATGCTTGCTTTCTTTTTTTCCTTTCTTAAACTTTTCTCTCTTTTCCCTCTCTGCTTTCTTTTATGTCTCCCTATTTCCGTTCTCATCTTTTTAACCCAATTATGCATTTTTTTGTTATCCAAATTGCCCCTCATAACTATGCTTTTCTTTTTAATTCCCTGCTTAAATAATTTTCTCGTATATATTCTTGTGTAAATTTTTTAAATCATGTTCTCCTAATAAAATGTTTTGTAAGTGTTTTTTTTTATTCCTTTTTTTTCTCTCTCTCTCACTCTCTCTCTCTAGGGTTATTGGCACAAATGGTCCCTAACATCTTTAGTAAGTGACAGTTTGGTCCCCAATCTTTTTTTTTTTTGAGCAAATCGACCCTTAACCTTTTAAAACAAGTGCAATCTGGCCCTTTCTATCAAGATTCGTCCAAAAGCTAACGGCCCAATGCATGTGACTACCCACGTTACCCAAATTGTTGGTGGAAAGACCCGCTTGAACTCTTCTTTTATTCTTATTTTTGTTTTCTTCCACTCCTAATATTAGCAGAAAAGCTCACACTCGATCTCAATGGAGCTTTTCCTCTGAGAACAACGAACCCACTTTTCCGTCCTCGACCGATTCCACAATAGAGAAATCTCGTTATCCGGCAAATTGTTCGAAACCCTCAACTTCGGTCTCTCGAACTTCTGTTGATTGGAAAGATTATCCAAATTATTATTGTTGTTGTTACTACTCATTGAATTCGAATGCAAAGGAGATTGCTTCAGAATACACTCTTCGGACGATTGTTGAGAGACTTGGCTTGCATATTCAGATTTCTAACCTTCAAAACGTTGTCGTTTGCGTCCTCGATGAAGTTCGCCGCCTTGGGAACTATTGGCACCATGAAGAATAGAGCAGCGTTGAATGTCGCAATCCGCAGGGGTGTTTCCGACTTGGCACCTCCGAGTTGTCGGTTCAGATGAACTGCCGCCAAGGCCGGTACCCTAGGTTTGGTTTCGGCTCCGTTTCGGGCTTTGGAACTCAACTTCCTAAACCTTCTGATGACGACCTTGGGCTTCGAACGACGGCATATCAGCCATCGAAGGTGGGAGCAGAGGAGGCGGAGATTACGGTTGAGGAGTTTGAGCATTTCAGATAAGTGAGCATGTGTTTTTACACATATACCCCAACAATCTGGATTACATGGGTGGTCACGTGCATTGGGCCGTTAGCTTTTAGATAGATCTTGACAGAAAGGAACATATTGTACCTGTTTTAAAAGTTTGGGGTCGATTTCCCAAAAAAAAAAAAAAGTTGGGGACCAAACTGTCACTTACTAAATAGGTTGGGGACCATTTGTGCCAATAATCCTTTTTTTTGTTGTCTTCTTTTTTTATTATTCTAATCTATTTTGTCTTATTATACATTCTTTTTTTTTTTTTTTTTTATTTCTCCAAACGAGATCGTAATAAATATGTTTTTCATTCTTATCTATAAACTCTCTCGCTCATATACTCGCGGTTTCAAGTAGTATATATGTTTTTCTTCGATTTCGCTTGGTAATATTTTATATACTAAGTAAATAATAACAACTCACTTTTCATCATCATAGGAAATAAATGTTGAAATGTTACTAAATAATTAGTATTTCAAGTAATATTGAAAGTTCTTTAAGAATGTCATTAGGGGAAAGATTTTTAACACATATTCAACATCAAATATAATTATAAAGATTAATTACAAAAGTTTCCCTCCAATTATGACTCTATTAACACTTTACCATCTGAACTTTTATTTGTAACATATTTCCTCCTATCTTTATTCTATTAACTAATTTACCCCTCTATTACTATGTGCGAGGAAAATAAGCATATTGACTCTTATAACATTTTATCTTCTGAATTTTTATTTGTAACATATTTTCTCTTATCTTTATTCTATTAACAAATTTACCCCTCCAGTACTATGAGCGGGGAAAATAAGCATATAAGTGGCTCGTGAACAAAAATGAAGGGTGGGTATTGCCATAAAATGTATTGTTTTCTTCTAAGTTACCATAAAAAAAAGGGTGAAAAACGTAAAGTAAAATAAGCTGAAACCACTAGATTTTTTTTTTTTTTTGAAGTAAAGTTTCATTTTGCCAAAAACAAGTTATAGATACACAACTAGTCGTAACTGACCACTCACTACAAGAAAATTCGACTAACCATTAGTTGGATTCACCAATAAAGATGGATGAAGCACAAGGGACGATCACAAGCACTAAGACCCATTAGGAAAAAGCCTACTCGGCGCATAAAAATTGAACACGACAAAGTTTGTTTGAAAGAAACACTACAGTCGACAGATTAAACTAGTCGACTGAGACCAAACATCAAATAATGGGGACATAAGCAACACGACGTAGATACACATCCAGTCAGACATCACGATCCACACCATTAATAAACAACTCAAACGGGTGAGACAAAACAACAAACCTTCCATTAATAGAGGTTTTAACCAAAGCCACCACAATATAAACATAAAATTTATTGGCAAAAACAACGTCATTGTTACACACATATAGATCTATAAAACAAGAGGAAAAAAAATAACTTCGAACACTGTCGTCAAATGCCTTTGGCGAAGGGGCAGCCCGCAAAGGAACTGTCAAAGAAGGCGGCTGGCTTCGAGAGATGTGTAACAGTATTGAAAAGGTGCCACCAAACAAAGCACGTGAGTAGCATGTGCCATTGCCGATGCACTTTCACACAGGTACGCTTTTCAACTCTAGACACTAAATTGTTTGGATATGAATACATTAAGGAATTGTATGCATTAGACTCTGATTTTGGGGAAGCATTCAAGACTTGCACAAAGGGGGCGAGTGGGAAATATTATTTGCATGACGGTTTTATGTTTCGGGAAAATAAATTGTGTGTTCCACATTCGTCTTTGTGTGAATTGCTTGTTAGGGAAGCACATAGTGGCGGTTTGATAGGTCACTTTGGGGTAGCTAAAGCTTTAGGAGTGTTGCAAGAGCACTTCTTTTGGCCACGCATGAAACGTGATGTGGAGAGACTTTGTGATAGATGCATTGCATGTAGGAAAGTTACGTCTAGGCAACAACCACATGGTTTATACAAACCCCTTCCCATTCCTAGTGCACCTTGGGTTAACATTTCTATGGATTTCGTTTTGGGATTACCTAGAACTAAGAGGGGGAGAGACTCAATTTTTGTGGTTGTAGATAGGTTCTCGAAAATGGCACACTTCATTGCATGTCATACAACCGATGATGCATCATACATAGCTGATTTGTTCTTTAAGGAAATTGTTAGGTTGCATGGCATGGCTAGAACCATTGTTTCTGATAGGGATGCAAAGTTCTTGAGTTACTTCTAGAAGATTGTGGGGTAAGTTAGGCACCAAGTTATTATTTTCTACTACTTGTCATCCACAAACCGATGGTCAAACCGAAGTAGTGAATAGGACATTGTCTACTTTGTTGCGAGTAATCATACAAAAGAACTTGAAAACATGGGAAGATTGTTTGCCACATGTTGAATTTGCTTATAACCGATGCATTCATTCTGCAACTAAGTTTTCACCGTTTGAGATTGTTTATGGTTTAAACCCACTGACTCCTTTGGATTTAACTCCTTTACCTTTGAGTAAACGTGTTAATTTCGATGGCAAAAAGAAGGCTGATTTTGTTAGGTAAATTCATGAGAAAGCAAGACAACACATAGAGCGGTGAACGGAGCAGTACGTCAAGCAAGCCAACAAGGGACGCAAGAAGGTTGTCTTTGAACCGGGAGATTGGGTTTGGCTGCATATGAGGAATGATCGTTTTCCCGAGCAAAAATGTTCAAAACTTCTTCCAAGGGGTGATGGACCATTTCAAGTGGTGGAGCGCATCAATGACAACGCCTACAAGCTTGAATTACCATGTGAGTATGGTGTTAGTGCAAGCTTTAATGTTTCTGATCTATCTCCTTTTGATGTAGGTGACGATTTGAGGACAAATCCTTTTCAAGAGGGAGAGAATGATGCGATAGGTGCAGCACAAGAGGAACAACCGGCTTACAGAGCATAAGGGTAAGGGCAACATTCAAGAGATCCATTGAGTCTACCAAGTGGTCCGGTGACAAAGCTTAGAGTCAAACGCTTCAATGAAGCATTGAACGGGCTGGTTCAACAAGTTGGAGATAAACACATGGAGGCCCAACATAAGTCCAAACCAGAATGAAGAGAACCTAGTCACCATGATTAAGGTTCTAGAAGATTCAAGTTGAATTGCAAGAGCTTAGCAAGGGGAGTCCAACTCAAATTAAGAAGCCTTGTTAGGGATATTTGTTACTTATGTTTTTATTTGTTATTGGGATTTTAATGATATTTTCTACATAGGACAGGGCTGGCCGAATTGGGCCTAGGGGAAAACATTGTGGCCGAATTGGCCTTGGATTAGAATAGGAAGGGTTTGCCGAGTTTGGGCTTAAGCTTAGGTAACTATATGTTTCAGTTTTCATTAGGGTTGAAAAATGTATCAAATATGAATAGGGTTGTAAAAACACGTTTTCAGCAATTAAGAATAATATTAGAGGTTTTCATATTTTGTGCTTCTTGGCTCTTGAGAAGATTTTGAACTTATCAAGTACTTTTCTTGTGGCGTTCAAACAATTGAACTTATCATCGAGATTAACGAGTGATTCTTGAGAATCTTGGTGTGGCGTTCTTCATCTTTCGTAGTTCTTGATTCTCGTCTCGATAGACAACGGGTTAAGGCTCAACAATCTTGCATCTTGAAGATCTTGGGGTTGCGATCCACGTTTGGTGTTGGGTCTCATCGCGTCGTTGGCGAGGTTCATATCAGTTTTTGTGAAGGAATTAGAAAACAGATAAAAGTTGTTTCCACTTTTCTATTTTTATTTTTTAGTACTTATCAATAATATTATAATATATTAATTAATACGATTTTACTTTTTATTATACTCAAAATAATTTCTTAAAAAACCAACTAAAGACAATTTCAGAATCGGTCCCAGAATGATTTTCAAAACAATCTCATTTTTACTTTTTATTAAAAATAAAATTATTTTGAAACCAATTCCAAACGCACCACCCCTTATTTTTAACTCCATTAGGGTTTTTAGGGTGAGAGAACTCTTGAAAAAATTGACAAAAACTAATGAAGCTTTGAAGCTCCCTTGTGTATTAGAGCACACTTAGCAACCACAATAAGAGGGAGATGGTAGCAAAATGATTCCAATTGATAATAAGTTTGCTCATTCATATTTTTTTCTCATTTATACTTGCTTATTTAGTTATTTTCTTACCTTTTATCGGTTGATTTTGGTTCCATAGGAGATATACTAGGTGTTTTGATGAGTTTTCTTCTAAAATTGCAACTGGATGCCTTTGATGAAAAACCTTTAAAAAGCTAAAAATGAGAAACAGAAGATAACATGATGGAACGTAGAATGAAAATAGGGAAGACAACAAAATATTCATCTGACTAAGGGTAGAAGAGTAATTTTGTATTCCCTGTCGCACCATCCACTGCTAAATGAGTGACATGTATAATTTCTTATCACTTAAAATAGCAGAAGGGACATATTTGTTAACATAATTGGAGGACAAATGTTCAAATAAGAGTTTTGGGGATAAAATGTTACAAAAGTAATAGTTTAGGAAAATTTTATAATTAATCCTAAATATAATAATAATAATAATAATATTTTACTTTAGGTAAAATGGGTTAGGATTTATCACCACACGCACCTCATCTAGACAAGTTCTCAAAGAGATCATGACATTGACAGAAGTTCCTTATGACCTATTAAAAAACATCCTTAGAATTTGAGTATTTTTTGTAGGTACTTCCTCTGTTAGGGCCTTCCTACCGATAAAGTCAGTGTTTTATTATTGAATCTTGTCAAAATAATATCATATTTAAAAATTTTACAGAACTAACAGTTTATAATATAGATCCGGATTGAAAATAAAAAATTATCTACAGTTTATTTTTTTAGTCCTATACCAGAGAGACTTTCTTTTTTTAATTAAAAAATCTTACTACAAAAAAGGTCAACTAAAAAGACAAGACTTGCAACACCCCCTAAGCTAGCATATCACTAATGTTAGTCTCGATGGAGGCTGCCCTACTATACTGTGGCTTAGTTTGGTAGTGCTGTAGATTTTAAAAAAATTACTTTTAGCTGTTCTGAAGGAACAAGCAGCTGTTACAAACAGTAGTAGAGTGTTTGGTAAACTATAATTATAGTAGCTATGCAGGTTCTAAAATCAGCGCAATAACGTTTGGTAAATTTTGAAGTTAAATCACTGTGAGTAATTAAAATGACCAAAATAGACATAGTATGAAACTTAAATATATATAATTGTTCATGGTATTTAGAAATACTTGTTTTAACTTTAAAAAAAAAAACATAATGCTATGATTATGAGTTTTCTAACAATAAATTTATGATAATTAATTCTTTTTTTTTTCATTCTCATTCACAATATAGTTACAACAAAAAAGAGCATTAGTGAGTAATCAACGTATACAACAAAAATGTACATTCTATGTTCAACAACTGAGAGGCATTAAAAGAATTAAATCATGCTCATTAAACTTGCTGCAATTTGATCTCGTACTTCATCCATTTCTTGTGATAATAAAGCTTGATTTTCTTCTACATTGTCCTCTGGTTGATTCTCTTCATAAATGAATAACTAGCTTCGTAAACGAATAACTTGCTTCGTAAACGAAAACGCCTACAATAACTATGTTCCTCTGCAATCGCAGTTAAGATTTTAAGCTTGGTCTGACCATCGGGTGCCTTGGCAGATAATTTCTCCAACTGTAAAAGCAGACAATAAAATTAGCAATAAACTCCACTTCTACATTTCCAGCATCTACTGCCATTATTTGTTCACACTGATTTTCCATATAACAACTATCAATGAAAGTTGCATGAGACGCACAAACTTACCATGCAATTTACGCCACAATCTCGACGCAATTCGATAGCTATAGTAATAAATTCCTTTCCATATTTTACTGTTAAATGCTTCCTGATATCCGTTAGTTCCGGTACATCTACACATCTCGAAGATGCAAATATTACACTTGAAATCGCTTCCTTCAGATCAATCGGACAGTTTCTGGTGGTGGGAAAAAAACGAATGAATGAATGAACATAACGCTATTGACAAACAAAAAGAACAACTAACTGACAAGACCAACTAGTAACTGAAATAACTATCCACCAATTACAAAAACCAGATATGCTAAACACAGGTTGAATTTTTTCACCAACAATCTCTGGTGCTCTGGAAGGAACACACATTAACTATAAGAAGCATATTATTTTGTTTATCTCTAATTAGGGATATATGTCTACATAGAAGATGAAGTGAATTGCTAAACACACATTAACTATACAATACTGCTTACCCAAAATTGAGTTTTTCACACTTCCAGCAAGAACAATACTTCACTTCTTACCAAAATCATAAAATGGATTGATTTCACTTCCATTTTCTTGGATGCCGTTCAGAAATGCAACATTGTTTAAAGAACAAAAAAAGACTTCAATTCCAACCAAATAACCATATCTATGAAACAATTCCAACCAAATAACAGAGCACCATTCCAAATAAAAAAAAAATTCTTGCAAACATATATATCCATACACACACATATATACCTACAAAACACAAATACAATCCCCTGAAAATGTCAACTCACTCTAAAACAAAAAAAACAAAAAAACACGAATCAATTTGTTATTGTTTTCCATAATCATACTCAAGGAAATGCAATCAAAGTTCTGTATCTCTAGCTCTCTCTCTACTTTTGCAATTGTCTCCACACTCCACCACTTCCTTCCCTTTTTTTCCCTCAATCTCCCACCCATGAACCCGCCAGCGCTGCTACCCCAAGATCAGGAAACCCCCCAACAATACCCCGCAAGATCAGGAAACCCCCAAGATCAGGAAATACATAGCAAAGCAAAGAAATGAATTTTTTTCCCAAAATCCATCAATCAAGAGAACAATCCGGTGATAACACACAGAATAAAGTTGGAACAAACATTAACCCACATGTTGATAGAATCGAATAAAGAAAAAAAAAAACACTTACAGTGAAAACATAAGCAAAATGGAGAGAAAGCCAGCCAGAGCAAAAAATTTCCGTGAAAACATAACCAAATCAGTTTAAACGAAGATCAATCGAGTACTTACAGCGGCGATACTCTTGGATCTGTTGAGCTCCAACCGGCAATCCCACAATCAGGAAACCCTAACCACCACAGCCATGTATGACTGAGAGAAGGGAGAGAGAGTCCACCAAAACTTCAATCACAGGCAGAGATTAAAACCCTGTAAAGCACAAAGGGAGAACGAGAGAACAAAGAGGGAAGAGCTTGATTTCGGAGAGAGCAGAGAGGGAGACGAGAGAACTCGTGAGAGAAGAGAGAACAGTACCTGGTAATGGCGTGGGATTTTTTTCATTCAACAGGGGTAAATGGAGAATAACAAAAGTTTCATTAAATCAAACTTGTTCTACAATCAGAAGCAGCCCAAAGACTGCTTCTGATTTTGGCCCTAACTTATTCAAAAATTCTTTTAAAAGTACTTTTTCTTGTTTTTACTACACACCACAAACCAACTGTGGCTATTTAGAGAATTCATTTTAGCCTCTAATAATCTCTACCAAACTAAACCAAACTTACAGATGTCCACTTTGTATCGATAGAAACTCTTGGACCTTATTATTATCTCGTTGGAGATTGACCCGATGGGGACTTGCAGTGTAGAACGCCACATGATGACATTTTGGTCCATACGAATAGACAGAAGGAAACCCACCCATTTTAAAGAAACCGTAAGGAAAATTGTGCTCACGTAGCCACGTATGTTTTATATGAAAGGGGTATAATGCAACTTTTTAAAGATAAATATGATTCGTGATCTCACACGTGATTGAATTATTCATCTTGTACATCAATTCTACTTACTAGGCTTAGACTCACTTCGTTATGGTGATGCAGATATGTCATTTCTCTGTACTGTATCAACAGTATGATGCTAGAAGGTTGGCTGATGATATATCTTTTGAGCCTGTGGACTTGTGTATATGGACGATGATGCTGGCTTGTTTTTTACATGTTTTACTTCTGTCTCATTTTGTACGCCCTCAGAGACTATAAACAATTGTAAATACTGAATCAGCCAATTTGGATTTGTGTAACAAACTTTATGTTTTATTTACGAATTAAAAAACATTTTAAAAGTTTAAATTTGCTCGTATTTTTATCTTTATTTTTAAGGATAATTCCAGTTGGGTACCTTGTGTTGTAGTGAAATCTTTATTTAATACTCGTGTTTTTTATAATTTTAAACTAATACCTCTAACTTTTAAAATGTTATTTTTTGGTATCTTGAAGTCCTTTTTTAAGACATGAAATGTAGAATTTAAAGTTAAAAAAGGGCAATTTTTTAAAAATATCTCTTGAAATGGAATTCTTTTTATTTTTACTCATTAATATTAGTCCATATATTTCTACTTTTTAAACTAAAAGTAGTAAAGTAATAAAGTTTTTTTTAAAAGAGACAATTTTAGTAAATTAGGTATTTAAAAAAATATAATATGTAATATTCTCTCATAAAAACACGAGATATTAAAAAATAATTTCGCTATAACATAGTACCAAATTGAAATTATCCCTCATTTTTACGTATGTAAGTTAAGGAGAAAAAACAAATGAATAGTGAAAAGCATCGACACGACACCTAATATAAAAGGTAAGTGCTAAGTTACATTAGATGATTGTTACAAGACTAATTACACATGTATCCAATAAATAAGAAGGGGGTAGCTCAATTGGTGTTTAGTGTGTGTATGAGTTATTTTTAATGTATTGGGTCCAAGTTTTCGTGTCGCATAATAAAGAAAAGGACCCTGCCAATCTACCGGTAAGACTAGTTTCTAACTGTGAGATTTAATTAAAATTACATCAAATTAAAAAATATGCATAATAAATAGTTTTTAATACAATTTTTTACTGTAAAATTTGATTAAAATTACATCAGATTAAAAAATATGTAAAATAGTTAATTTTTAATATATATCTAATAATTGAAAAGTATAGAAGTACCGGTAATTCATTTTTCTTTTTCCAATATTAGTAGAAACTCCTAAAAAATCCAATTAATTAAATTCAAAACTTAATGAGACAGATCGGTCCATCCTCACGATGGATCTTGCTCCTTCATCGTCTACACATGGCCAATTGAGTTTGAAATCCCAACTCATACTAGATTTTGCGCCATCGCCATCAGAACTCTCCAGTTCTTTCCCATATCGGATGTCGCAGTGACATATTTGTCCATCCTTTCATAGATTACAATTGTTATCAAAACCCTCCTTTTTGACTTTTACTGTCACATTTTAGTACCCTCACCAAACAAGTAATCTCGGTCATTAGACAAAGATCCTTATTTTTCTCAATTATATCTTTTTTGAGTTAATCTCACGAATGGTCTATAAAATTTACCCTAAATTTCACTCCTTGATTTTTAAAATGTCTCACAGTTGGTCTCTGAGGTTTTATTCTGTTTCACTTTTAGTCCTTCTGTTAACTTGATGTTAAATATTAAATGAAATTTGTGTAAATTAGGTACCAAAATTGAAAACAACTGAATCTTAAGGACTATTTGAGTAAATTAAGTTTTATTTTATGTATTATTTTAGTCTCTAAATTTTAGATGTTTCTAATTTTGATCTCTAATTTCCACATATTTTTAACACTTAGCTAACATAATGACCAAAACTGACATAAAGTAAAACGTCAAGGACCAATTGTGAGACATTTTAAAAGTTAGGAACTAAAATGGGATTAAGGTCAAACCTCAGGGATTATTTGTATAATTAATCCATCTTTTCAGAATTTATTTCAAAAATTTTAAAACATATAGGCCCGTTCGGTTTGCTAATTCGAGTTTTTAATTCGAGTTGAGATGTGATATTGTGTGAGAGCTTTTTACTGTAGCAAAAAAGTCAGATGTGACTGTTTCTAAGAGTTTTTTACTGTAGCAAAACTCGAATTCTAAACTCGAATTAACGAAAAGAACAGGGCAATAGTATACTTTTTGAATTATCAAAAACATAAAGAAAAACATAGTATTTAGTAAAACCTAAGGGGTATTTTTTTGGCATAATTTGTGGTAGGGTAGGCAAATATGCTCTTCCGGTAGGTAAAGTAAAATTACAGTTGACCACAGAAGTTCATTGGTCGGCGTTGCGAAATACAGGGAGATAATTGTGAGCGTGGGTGTATATAAACAAAGCAAGAGCAGAGCTGGATTAAACAAATGAATTAATGGATCAGGGAAAAAAAGCAAATTAATTAATGATTTCTCCTAGTAATAAGGGAGTTTATCTGATACCATGCGCTATTTTGAACTACCGTAGGACATTGATATAGTAACAAATTAATTAATGATTTCTCTTAATAATAAGGGCCGTTTGGTTAAAATCCCTGGTGTGGACTTGAAAGTAATTTCCGTATTGCTCTTTGAAATGTTGCCCGTTCACTTCGTTGATCCGAGTTTGTAATTCGAGTTAAGATGTGATTTTGTGTGAGAGCTTTTTACTATAGTAAAAAAGTTAGATGTGACTGTTTCTGAGAGCTTTTTACTGTAGCAAAACTCGAATTATAAACTCAAATCGGCGAAATGAATGGGGTCTCTATTTATTTTTTCTCACAGAAGCCTAAGTGGAGAATAGTGTCCACGTGTTAAAAATATGAGTTATTTTTTTATTATCGTCTACTTACTTCCCATATGGAAATTTCAAACCCATATCTACTACTCAACCCCAGACGCCGTGGAACTCTCCACCATTGTTTATTAGGGTCTGTTCTTTTGAAGTGTGATTTGAGTATAATTTTTAAGTTAAATTTGAGTTATAACTTAAGTTGAAGTTGTTACTTGAGTTTGTGTTTGGTTGTGTACATTTGAGTTATGGTTTGAGATAAAAATCTTTGAGTTTGTGTTTGAGTGAGTCAAAACTTGAATTTGTATTTAGATAGTATTTTAATAAAAACTCAATGGTGATGAAAAATTTTAATAGGGTATATGGGTGGGGTTTTATTCGTCTTTTCGTTGTCAACGCCTAAAAAAAATCATCTCAATCAGGATTAAAACGAAAAAGTTATAGCATTTTTAAGAATAGAAAAAATAATGTTCATTAATTTGAGTTCGAGTTTCTGAACTCGAGTTGAAGGAGAAACTTGAACTCGAGTTTTAGTCCCAAACTCGAGTTCAAACTTAAAAGAACATGAACTTGAATAAAGTTAGAACACGAGTTGCCTTTTTTTGAGTTTTTGAGACTGCCGAACAAGGCCTTAATCTCCATATTTGTTGTTTTCTTATACGTGTGGCCCTGACAATTTGAGATCGAAAGCAACGCTAAAGATTTGAAATCTTGTCGGCGAGATCTAATAAACCGCAGCTGCATTCTTAGTCGGCAACTGAGTTTTCAAAATTGGCAAATATTATGACCCCATTTAGTTCGTTTATTTGAGTTTTTAATTTGAATTGATATGTGACTTTATATGAGAATTTTTTACTGTAACAAAAAAATTAAATGTGACTGTTTCTAAAAGTATTTTACTCTAACAAAATTCGAATAGATAATTTGAGCCCGTTCACTTCGCTGATTCGAGTTTTTAATTCGAGTTGAGATGTGATTTTATGTGAGAGCTTTTTACTGTAGCAAAAAAGTTAGATGTGATTATTTGTGAGAGCTTTTTACTATAATAAAACTCGAATTCTAAACTCGAATCAGTGAAATGAACGGGGCTAAAATAAACAGAGTCTTAAAATATTTAATCTCTTTTTAGGTTGTAGCTACTCTTCAGCTAAAACACACACACAGCCCCCCCCTAGTTCAACCTTCAAAAAAAAAATCGAATGTAATTCTACTTCAAAGTCTGTGATTTATGTCGTGTGTGCACGTTGCAGGATTAAAATTAAAAAAAAAAAAAAAAAAAAAAAAAAAAAAAAAAAAAAAAAAAAAAAACAGGTATCGTTTCCGATTGAGACTTACAGATAATGATTAGTGTCGTAAAAAAATAGTTATTGATAGTGCGTATTTGTCTATCCTATCATAAGAATTGCCTTCTTTTAAAAAAGATTTTTTTGGACGATGTCACTGAAATTCAAGTCATATTTTGCACGTTGCAGAGGACGCCTGAGAATATGTCTCTCTTTCTCCGCTCCAGTGGTCTCACAGTCTCCTTCATTTCTTGTGTATCTATATCCTCCTCATCTTCTTCGTCTTCAAGTGGTTTACTGTCTATGGCCGTAACCGCTGATCCGTGTAAGAACGCCTCTCTGAAACTCACTGAAATCTCCTTTTGATCTTACAAAAATCAAAACCGCTTTGTGTATTAGATTCTGCAAAACTGACGCATAAATTATTGTCTTGATTTCGGACGCATATCACCTTTCCCATTCATTCCATGGCATATTATCCGTAAATTCTTAGAAATGACGATTTTGTGAGCATTTGGATTTCTTTTCTGTCGCTCTTTTCTTGTAGCTAATGAAATCACATTTTACTCCTCTTGGGTGGGCATTGGGATCATATGCACCCAATAAGAGTGGGGTGTATTTGGGATAATTCTGGGTCATTCTATGTAGTTTGAATCCAACCCGTTAGATTATGAATTTGGGGCTAGTATTTTGTGTAAGAGTAATCAGATAACCACACAACATTTTTGTTCGTCATTTCTGCCTAGGCTAGCACACTTGTTAGGCATTGTCATCCGTTAAATCTTTTCGAACTTTAGGGCCCGTATGTGCCACTGACTTGAACCCATGTTTCTGATTTTTCTCCCACAAAAAATTGAATAAAAAATTAGCCGCCAATCGGTTCTCTCACAAAATTTGAATGCAGAATCAAAATCGCTGACTTGAACCCATGAACCAAACAGACCATTAGTTGGGGGCATTTGGTTTCTTGCTCAGTGGAAACCCCATTTTCCCTCTGTAGCTTTATTGTGGAGAAAGCAGACCTCTCACAAGTACAACTGTTTTGGAAAAATAGCTATCTATTACCTACCCCGGATGTGTTGGCATATCAGATATGCCATATAGGGATTTCCAAGAATTCTTGTCATTGCCTTTCAACTCTCTGATAAGATATAGTATTAGAGAGAAAAATGACTATGAATTTGTATTACTTGATTCAAGTGACAAGAAACGAGCAACACAATGAAGGATAGAATTTGTTAGCTTTTGAGGGTCCCACTCCGCCGGACGCATACGCCAAGTTTAACCCATATCTTTTCTAAGAACCCCCCCCCCCCCCCCCCCCCCAGCATTTCCCTTAGCTAATATACGACCCTGTACATTATTCTTCCTTTTCCATAACTGAAAAAACACACTCCGTGACACATCATGAACCTTATGACTAAGGCATGTGCTTTGCACACCTGGCATAAGCGAATCTCACTGGAGGCTTTATCACTCTCTTCCCTAGGTTCACCGATAATGAATCAATTAGACGCACTTTTAATACTTGTTCCACTTTTGGAGGACCATAATCACAAGATCCCAATTCTTTAGGACTAATGTAGCCATTCGAGAATTATTTATCCATAATTAACACGAACAGTTGCTCTTGGAGTGGCCTTATGACCTTGCCGATCTTATTACTTTAGAGAGTCAAATAACCTGACTTGATTTTGGGTGTGGTCCATGTTTGTTTATACATACAATTTTTGGAAAAAACTGCTAAAGGCTAATTATGGTGATTTTTTGTCCCACAATAACTATGATAGAGAAAATGCCAATTTAAGTTGAATGGATTAAAAAGGATGTTACCACACGGATCGGAATTATAAATTCTCTTGTTTTCTTCCCTTATGTAATATTCATACTCGTTTGCCATATGCACCATCAATGGTGATAAATTTTTATAATTATGCTCAATGTTTTATGATGGCTTATCATGATCTCATGTTTCTTTCTTATTTCTTAATAGATCACGGATCATATTTGACACAGTTTGATATCACTGGCATTATTATATCCATGTCAGTAACCTTTTAAGCTGCCTTCCCATTTAAATTCTGCCTCTCTTAGACTGTTAAAATATCCCATCCAAACTCATCCCTTTGGATTACTAGTTATATATAGTACCATCAATGTCATGTGGCTTGAAAATTTTTAACCACCAAGTGATGTAGCAGTTAATTTGTTACATTCTGGTTAATAATGGCATTCAAATTAGTTATGCATATTTTGGATTTAACCAATTAGAAATTGACAAGTCAATGTCTATGTCAGTTGGTGGCCAAGATTAGCAAGTTGGTCCCTGTAACATTACTCGTTGCTTATATTGCCTTATGTTTTTCTCTCCACATCTAGTTCTTGAACTGCAAACGTTGCGATAATTGAAATAGTTTTGTGACTTGTAACATCTGTCTTCTGAATGGTAGTTTTACCGCAACCAATTTTGTCTGGTTTTGCAGTTTCTAGGTTCTTCTTGAAACCCACTAACTTGCCACCAAACTCTTCCATTGGACATTTTGTTCTTCTCCCCATTGCTGCAAACGAAAGGGGTGCATTGGGTTTTAACGCATCTTCTGATATTCCTGATGATGGTGATAGTCTGTCAGAAAGTGATGAAGATGTTCCTATGAACGAGTTTCCATTGGATGCAAAGCTGCAGAACAAGCTGGAAAAGAAGTTGAAAATGAAAGTTGCAAAGAATATAAGGCTCAGAAGAAAGAAGCTTGTTCACAAGCGGAGGTTGAGGAAAAAGGGTCGATGGCCACCTTCAAAGATGAAGAAATTGAGCAATGTTTGACCTATGCTTTGTTTGGTACCTTTCAGGTGTAGTGCTGACCATTATGTTTTCTTATGCGTCTATACTTGGTGGCATGGTGCTGCATGGTTGAATATGTTTTGGTGTTGATATGCTTTATTTCGTTTGGTTCTACTATACTGTTGGATTATAGCTGCTAAAAGTCTGCATATATTTTTCAACCAATCTTTTCTATATTGTATCAGAGCTTGTATCATTTAGAACACTTTTATCACTGCATCTTTATTATCGTCTTTTATTACAAGTGTTGTGAACCATTTAGTACTTTCTCATTCTATGCACCTTTCTTAGTATTTCCCCTATGTCATTTCCTCTACATTTACTAGTAGTGTCTTTGGGCACCCTACACGCCTTTTTGCTGAATTAGCCACCACATTGCACTTACAAAGAGGACTTTTAACTTATTATTCACGGGCTCTAAAAATTTCCCAATTCTGCCATTGGTTAGGATTGGTTTTCGGTATCTATTTGATGTTGCATTTTTGGCTTTCTGACTTTGTATTCAGAGATTGCTAGTTGACACATTTAAACTTTCATTACCACGATGCACCCCAGTACGAACTTATCTTGTTACTAGAATGGAGTTCTAATATGCCCTGCCCTTGCATACAACAACTGAATATCGTCGTGCTACCCTGAAAATTGAGAACTTAGCAACAATTTGCTGATGAGTGTTGTGCTTCGTGGCAACTGTGTTCATATTTTTGTCCTAACAGTGTGTTATGCCTCCTTGTCTTACAGATTAATCAAAATAAAGATTTCATTAGGTCAATTCCAGCTAATCGTATTTGTTTCTTCGTGATTTGCAGCTAGTTGTGTGACATTTCAGAACAGAAGAGCGTGCCATGCAGTGGCAGTGCCGATACTGACATATAGTTCTACGTGTACAGCAAGAACTTCTCTTTTGCAAAGCAAGCTTTTGGGTGGGTAAAATTGGTAAAGAAAAGTTGCAGGGAAAACTTTATTATTCTGCTACTTGTGTGTACAGATTGATTTGGCTATTAGTATTGTTAGTAGCTTTGGTTAATTGACTATAATTTGTGAACTTGTTGATCAAATTTGGGTATATATTTAATGTTATCTGTTTTTGGGTGGTCAAACATTTTGCTATGTGCGTTTTCTCCTTTTAGATTTTGGCCTACAGCCATGTTAAGATCTAAAACACTCGGTGAAATTTGGAGCCCCTGCCCCACTTTTGTGTGCAGGGGATCGAAATTTGCCCATGATCTTTAAATTCAATCTTCTATTTTCGGGTATTATAAGTAATAGATTGAGACTTTGAAAAGGATGCTACATTTTTTCATTGATTAGAATATAATATATACTTACTTGAGGAGTTTGAATTTTAAATCTAATGCTTATATTATACATATACTAAAGGAGAGGACGGGATTCACTGTTCATGCTACAGTGCAATGAACAGTGTCTTTCCCGTTTTAACCCTGTTTTTTTCTTTTGCTGAAATTTTAATTCCCGTTATGTCCTGTTGAGTGTAAATTTACTATATTGCCCTTCATTTCAGTTTTTTGTGTTTTTATTTGCTGTAACCGTTTTCGTCATTTACTGATGCTTTTGGTTTATTTCGTTTGTTCCTTTTTCATTTGTTTTCCTTCACTTCTTTCTGTAGTGGTCTCTCTCTCTCTTTCTTTTGTTTTCTTCTGTAACCTTCTAGAGTTCTTCTTCAAGACTCAACTTGAGTTTTTTTTTTTCTTTTTCGTTTGTTGATTTCGGCGATTTTTTCTTCCTTTCTTTCTGTAGTCATTTATCTCTTTCATTTTTTTGGTTCTGCAATCTTCTACGGTTTTTTTTTCACTCAGATTGGGTTTTTTTTTTCTTTCTTCCGTTTGTTTTCTTCTGCAACCTTCTAGATCTGTTTTTATTTTTGCGCACTTAGATTGAGTAGGGTTTTGTTTTTTTTTTTTTTTTTCGTTCGTTGGTTTCTACGATCTTCTAGATCTGTGTTTACCTTTCTTTGTTTCTGGATATACTTTTCTCTCTTTCGTTTTTTCTCTTCTGCAACCTTTTAGATCTGTCCATTTTTTCAAATTTTTGGCCAGATTTCTTCGTTTCTCATATTTCTTTTTTCTGCAACCTTCTAGATCTTTTTTTTTATTTCTCGGCCAGATTTATTCGTTTTTCATCTTCTTTCTTTTTGCATATATATATTTCGATGTTTTATGTTTTATTTTTTTATTTTTTGTGGTTGTATATGCATGGTACTTTTTTGTTCCATTACGTTATTTGTTAGCTTCGTCTTTCATTTCGTTGATTTTTTTTTATTTCATGGGTTCGGTCATTTTTTTCAGATCTATGTTTTTATTAATTTTTTTTTAGGATGTTTGGTCGTCTACTTTAGATCTATGTTCATTTTTCATATTGTTTTGTTTATGTTTTTAAATTTATTTGTTATTCGACTGTTATATTTGTGAAGAAAAAATAAATTTTTTTTTCATAATTTCATATTTTTTTATCCATGTTATTTATTTTTTCGTCCCTGTTTTTAATTACTATATCTTGATTTATTCGTATTAATTTGAACAAATCTCTAATATTTTTCGTGATCTAAATGTAATAATATTTATGTTAATATTTTACTCTGACACGTGTATTTTTTATTTTTTTATTTTGTATAATATGTAACCAAAAAATAATTGTCTGTTATTTATTGGTTACATTTTGCGGTGGTCTTCATGCAGTGTGACGGCTGTTGTTAATTAATCATTACTTCTATTGCTTTCTGTTTGCAGGGATTTGTATCCGAGATTAAGCAAAACATTGGTAACTTTCTGTATATATATTGTATCTTACTTTTTTACGCTTTCTGTTTGCAGGGATTCGTCTTTCAGCTAATATTATCTATCATGTTCCATTCTCTCTGTTTTTTCACTCTTTAAAGACCATAATGATACTACTCATTTCTTACTAATCTTACCGCCTCCTTTATATCTCTTTGTTCTATCTCTGCTGCTCAGTAATTTTGGTTGCTTTCTTTGATCTATCGTTTTGCCCGTAGTTCGTTGAATCAGGTATTCATTTTTTCAATTTACTTTGGTTAATTTGTTCTAAAATATTAATTTATAATGTTATGTTTGTTCGTTTTATGAAATGTTTTATACTGCACTTTACTTTTTTCCTTCTCTATTGTACTCTCAGTCATTTATTTCTATAATAATTTGATTATCTGAGATTTTATATTTACAAAGTTTTCTAAATCTTATTAAGATATAATGTTTTTCTTTATGAAAAATTTAGTTTTTAATATCCAAATATTTTATTCTCTTCTGGTTATGATGATGTTATATTTCATTTGTTGTTAATATGTGATGGGTAATTGTTACTACAGATATGGCTATCATTGATGTTGCCCTTATTATTTTGGACTTATGCCAATATATTTTAATTTGTCTTTTGTTTTAGTTTTACTATATATTTGTATTTATAAAAGCTGCTTTTGTCTATGATACTATTTTGTACATAGCCGTTTGTTTCCTCTGCAGTTCACTCTTTTTCTTCTTCATTGTATTTTTGGTCATTTACTATTATTCTTAATTTATTAACTGACATTTGATATTTACACAGTGTTCTAAATTTTATTACAACAAAATGCCTTTATTTATCAAAAACTCAGTTTCTTATATTCAAACATTTTATTCTTCTCCGGTTATGATGATGTTATATATCATTTTTTGTTAACATGTGCTGAGTAATTGTTATTACAGATATGGCTAGCATTGATGTTGCCCTTATTATTTCAGAGTTATGCCAATATATTTTATTTCATAAACTCCTTAATAATGTAGTTGGTAGCCATGTATATTGCCACATTTTGTTTGAATTACTTATGGTATATATTCTTCACAATAAATTAATATAATTTGAACCAAATGTATACTAAATTTTCTTACTTATGGCATAAACTCCTTAATAATGTAGATGTCAGCCGTATATATTGCTAAATTTGTATCTAATTACTTAAAGTATATGTTCTTGACAATAAATTATTATTACCTGAACCAAATATTTATATATAATGTTATGTTTTCCTAAATGTTTCTTCATATATTTATAATCTCTACTCAATTTACAGTATAATATAAAGCTCTTTTTTCCCTGTACACTGATTTATTTTATGTATATGATATATTAGTGTAACTAGGTATATTGCACAAACTGTTTGATTCTTATTTTTTTTTATATTGCTCTATCACTTATTCCTATGTTTTTTCTTTGCCCGTTCTGTATATGATTTTATATTCTTCTGTTTGTTTTCCCTGCGTTTCTCTCTTTTTTCCATTTAGCCCATTCTCGGCTAAAGTTATGGTTTTAACTTATATCTTTCTGATTTTTTTTAGTGAACACTGAAATCTTTTATTTTCCTTAGTATATGTGTAATCCTGTATATTGCTATTCTAAGCTATACTATTTTTTCTTACTTATGGCATAAACTCCTTGATAATGTAGCTGGTAGCCATGTATATTATATTGCCAGATTTTGTTTCAATTACTCATGGTATATATTCTTCACAACAAATGAATATAACTTGAACCAAATGTATACTAAATTTTCTTACTTATGGCATAAACTCCTTGATAATGTAGCTGGTAGCCATGTATATTGCCAGATTTTGTTTCAATTACTCATGATATATATTCTTCACAACGAATGAACATAACCTGAAGCAAATGTATACAAACTTTTCTTACTTATGGTATAAATTCCTTGATAACATAGGTGGCAGCCGTGTATATTACTAGATGTCATATATATAACTCCACTTTGTACTTTCCTGTTTTTCTTACCTGCGCTGGACAACTTTTCCCTTCCAGTCGACTTTTAATCATTCACTGCTATTCATATTTCATTCACTAATGTTTGTTGCCTGTACTTGACTATTCTTTCTTTCCAATCCACCTTTGGTCATTCACTGCTATTCTTACTTCGTTGACGAACGTTTTATATTTATACATTGTTCTAAAGTTTTACTACAAAATAATGCCTTTCTTTATCAAAAATTTTGTTTTTTATATTCAAAAATTTAATTCTCACGATTGTAATGTTGTTTTATTTTTTTTTGTTAACATGTGCCGGGAAATAAGCTACAAGTTTGTGTGAGGAAATATTACAAGACAGATTTTGAAAATTTTCTCACAGGGGCATGAAATAACTTAAAAATCTAAATTTATGATATAATTGAGACATAAATTTATATATAAATTTTTTTTCCTTATTCTGTTATAATTATTTTCACGAAGCAATAATAGCTTTCATTCCTTTTAATACATGTATAATAATACATATTATTGTTTATAACTAAATAACTTTTCTTTTCTTGATTGGCGTTTGCCAGCTACTAAAACAAACAAAATAGTAAATAAAAACATAAACAAAAAAATTTGAGTTATACCAATGCAAACGGTTGGCCTTGAAACAGGAACAAAAAAATCGATTTGTATTAGTACAATTAGTTGTGGCAAAGCCGAAGTTGACACAATTCAATAGTTTTTAACATAATAACATCCTTAACATCATACATGTTTGTTTTTACTTTTTTATTCTGAAAACTTTATTTCTTTTTATTTTACATTTTATTTACTTTATCTTTTTCTCTAAATATGTTTCAATTGCTTTATTTGTATAGTTTTTTCCTGATTTAATATATGTGTGTAGCATATTAGTACAATTAAGTCAATTCTAAAATACATTTGTTTTATTTTCTTTCTTATATTTTATTTTTAACATATTATAATCATTATGTGGCAATAAATTATTTCCCTATTGTGTCATTTCCGAGCAGATTTGGTCATTTCTTATCTCCATAGTGTACTGCTACACTTGAAAATCAATCGTTTCCTGCTCTATCTTCATAGCAAAGCATCATTTCTATATATACTCTGATTTGGTTAGCTGAAATTTGCTATTTACACAGCATTCCAGGTATTATTAAAATTTTATGTCTTTATTATTTTAATATTTATTTATGAGATTAAATACGATTGCTATTGATAACACTAAATATATTTATATACTTTATCTATAATAAAATATATTACTTTTACTTTATAGTATAATATTGTAGGATACTATATATGCTTATAAACTATTAATTTCTTCTCATATTTTACTTATGGTATTATTATTACAAAATATTTATACATATATTATTTTTATTTCTGAAATTGTATATTTAGTTTATATATGTTATATTATTTTATATCATAATAATTTTATAATATTCATTCATTGATTAAAAAATTCTCATAAATATTTACTTATCGTACATTTAATTTATCTTATTTGTTAGATAAAATTCTTTATTCTGTTTTGTCTAATATAGTAATCATGCTTATTCATATGCCATAATCTTTTCTGACATAAATATAAATTTTACAAAGTAGTTTATTAAATCACAATATATTGTAATACACAGATGGAGCCAAAGAAAAAAATTTTAAAAACGCCCATAAAATCTAACTACCGCATACGTCGTATCATCTCACATATGGACGAGGATTCAACAGTTGTAAATACTGATTACTCAAGTAAATCAAGTTCTGGTACAAGAGATTCATTCACACTGATCCCTCGATCCAGAGTTGATGTGATGCAACATATGACCCAAACTGAAAGCAGACATATGCTACATATGTCTGAAACTGAAAGCCAACCTATGCAACAAATCTCTGAAACTGAAAGCAGATCTTCTGAACAAGTCCATGCATCATCATTTGAAAACAACACACAAAATCATAAATTTCCTACTTATACTAAATAATAAATTTTTTCAAGAAAAAAAAATATTTATATAATAGTTTCACAAACTGATCTAAATTTTTTTTCTTAGGTGATACTAATATGTACATCGACTTTGGAAACTGTTCTTATATCTGCCATTATTTTGGTGCTCTTTTTTGGCTTAATGAACGAATCAAAAGAAGTAACCCACCTAAATTCAATCTTTGTTGTAGACAAGAAAAAATTAGAATACCTTTTATTAAACATATTCCTTCAATACTATATAATCTATTAGATTATTATGGAGGATCATTGAGTACACACTTTCAATAAAATATTATAATTTATAATTCCATGTTTGAATTTACATCATTTGGGAGTAACATAGAAAATTTCCCAAAAAAACTCTATCGGCCCTTATATTTTTAAAATAAGTGGACAAATACATCATCTAATAGGATCTCTTCTTCCAACTGATAATAATCCTCCTAGATTTGTACAACTATATATATATGATACGGAAAATGAAATTGAAAATCGAATGGCTTCATTCCCATTTGAAAATGAATCAAAAGATTTAATAAAAATAATAATTGAACATTTAATTACAATGTTAGATAATACAAATAAATTAGTAAAAAAAATTTGAATGATAAGAGATAGATACAAAGAAGATAAATTACCATCTATGAAATTAAAACTTATAAATCGAAGAAATACAGATAATAATCAATATGAATTACCAACTTCAAATAATATAGGTTGTTTAATAGTTGGAGATATTGGTGAATACGAACAAGGAAGAGACATTATAATTGAAGATAAAACAACTTCTTTACAAAGAATTACAAAATTACATCCATCATATATGTCTCTTAAATATCCATTATTGTTTCCTTATGGAGAAGATGGTTATAGAACGGATTTAAAATATAATGTAAATAACACAAATAACACATACAAAAGGAAAAGAATTTCTATGAGAGAATTTTATTGTTATCAATTACTAGAACATCAAAATCAAAGTGATATCCTATTTAGAAGTGGAAGATTATTACAATAATATGTAGTTGATGCATATGCCTGTGTAGAAGAAGATAGATTTGATTACATTAAAAAAAATCAAAAAAATTTGAGATCTGAATTTTATCAAGGAATTCAAGATGCTATTACAAAAGGAGATACAAATGTACAGACAATAGGTAAAAGAATTATTCTTTCTTCCAGTCATACTAGAAGTCCTAGATACATGATCCAAAACTATCATGATACAACATGTAATCCAAAATGGCCTGAAATTACTAGAGCTTTAATAAAAATACATAATTCTAATTCTACAGATAGACCTGATATTATTACAAGAGTTTTTAAAATGAAATTAGAACATTTTTTATCAACAATAAAAAATGAAAATATCTTTGGAAGAATTGTAGCAGGTTAGTACATTTTTTTTTAGATTTATGTTCTTTTTATCTGTAAATATTAAATAATATTATTTAATACTTATACTAAATTTATCTAAAATAAATTTTCTGTTCAAATTTTGTAGATCTGTACGTAGTAGAATTTCAGAAACGGGATTTGCCACATTGTCATTTCCTATTTTGGTTACATATCGACGATAAACTACCTGATTCATCAAAAATTGATAAATTTATTTCCGCAGAAATTCCTTATTCTAAAAAAAACAAAATAAAATACAATGTTGTTGCCGAATTTATTATGCATGGACCATGTGGAATAGCAAAACCAACTGCTCAATGTATGAAAAACTCATAATGTTCTAAAAAATTTCTGAGACAAATAAAAAATGAAACATATATCGAAGAAAATAAATTTGTCAATTATAGAAGAAGAAATTCAAATTTCTATGTTGAAAAAGATGGCATTAAATTAGATAATAGATATGTTGTTCCACATATTATAGATCTGTGTCTTAAATATAATGCTCACATTAATGTTGAAATATGTTCTTAGTCGATGCTTATAAAATATTTATTTAAATATCTAACAAAAGGACCTGATAGAATAAGAGCAGTCATAGAAGAAAATATTTGTACAGAAAAGTGTGGAGAAATTATTTATGAAGAAATAGATGAAATAAAAAACTATATTAACTGTAGATACATAACACCTTATGAAGCATTATGGTGCTTATATGAATATCCAATACATCATAGAAACCCAGCCATTCAACGTCTACATTTACCAAAAATGTAAAACATAACATTCAGATCAAACCAACATCTAATTGATATAATGAAACAACCAAATATTCATAAAACAACTTTAACAGAATGGATGTAAACAAACAAAACTGATATCAATGCTAGAAATCTAACTTATAATGAATTTCCAACTAAATATGTTTGGAATAGTAGGTATAAATATTGGTCTTCTAGACAAACATGACATACAATAGGCCGATCATATTATATTCATCCAAACTCTGGAGAATTGTATTATCTAAAATTATTACTAAATCATCGAAAAGGAATAACAAGCTATGAAAGTCTTTAAACTATTGATAACATAACACATGGAACATACCAAGCGGCATGTTATGCATTAGGTTTATTAGGAGATGATAGAGAATGGGAACAATCCATATTAGAAGCATCTTTTTGGTCTACATCGTCACAATTATGACATCTTTTTGAAATGTAAATAACCCACTGAAATTACTTGAAAAAAATAGAAACTTATGACTGATGATATCTTACACAAAATTAAAAAAAAAATTTAACAACCCGTATTTTGAAATACCAGAAAATGAATTATATAATTTTATATTATATGAAGTAGAAAAATTATTAAATCTAAACTCATCAACTTTAGCTCATTTTAATCTACAGCTTCCTACTGGTTCACTAATAAATGATTTAAACAATAAACTTTTAAGAGAAGAACTTAATTATGATATAAGTAAATTAAAAGTAGAAAATTCTTTATTAGTAGAAAATTTAAACAATGAACAACGAATTATTTATCATAAAATTTTAGAATCCGTTATGTTGAGAATAGTGTCCTAGAAGCATAAGATGTAGTAGGATATTTGTTATTTAATTAATAAAAGAGTTTATTCATCATTTTATGTGCATATATTTATGAATATTTTATTAATATCAAATGAAAATTCCGTGATTATTTATGTACCCTTAAACATAGTATATAAGTGTTATATACGAGAGGATAGTGTTTAAGGATAATAATAAAAAACATTGTTCATAATGAATTTAATTAAAGTTCAGAATCTTTAATTAAAACATTATTAATACATGTCATTCCCATTTAGAATGGAACGGTACTATCCGCACTGTTAATGAGTGTATTTCGCATAATAAGATTGTGTGGAACAGGGACACAGACACAATATGAATTTCTAATAATTTCCGTTAAGCATAGAAATTCTAATTGAGTCTACCGATGGTCATATATATAATGATCTTAATCCTGAGTTCTTAACAAACTCCTATTTATGGATTTATGTC
>NW_010367622.1:1000906-1010429 GCF_000414095.1 Morus notabilis
AGATAAATAATTCTCTTGAGTGTTGATTCGGTACTTGGATTAGTAAGAGCGCTCTGGTTCATGAATGTGTTTTATGAATCACTATCCATTAGAGAATCAATGGTACTCAAGGATGCAGATATAATTAGAAAGGTTAACGGATTCTACCTGACTCTAATTATGAATTATTTATGGTGGATTGATCTATATGTAATGACTATATCATATGGACACTTCACAGTCTAGAAGTAATTAATGTCTATAATTTTGAGAGTTCAATTCCAAGTTTATAGTGGAGTAACTATTAGAATTAATAGAATTGATTGATTAATTAAAGTGTTTAATTAATTATTAATTTCATTGGAGCTCGGGATTATAGGTCCATAAGTCCCCGCATCGTCCTTGTAATTCTACCAAACACAAAGGACAAAATGGAAATTTTAAAATTATGGAATTCTAAAATTAAATACTCAAAAAATAATTAATTAAGAATTAATTATTATTTAAATAATGTGATTACTTAAATTTGAATTTGAATTGTGAATATAATTTAAATTTATCCTTTTAAACTTATTTGATAAGTTGTTCAATTTAGAATTCAAATTAATTTAAGTTTGACTTAAATTTTAATTTTAATTTGAATTAAAATTGGATTACAGGATAAATGATGATTTTCTCTTCCTTCCCTATCCAGTATTGGCGCCACACACAAGGGATGGAAACCCTAGGGTAGCCGGCCACTTAAGGGATAAGGTGTAGGAGATTTTTTGTTCCAAATTCAAATAGGATATAGAGATTTGATTCTTTTTTTAAGTTTGACTTCTACTCTTTAAATATGAGAATGATAGAAAATTGTGAACACAATTTTGAAAACATTTTTCTGCCCTAATTGTTAGAGCGGCCGAATTTCTCAAAAAGAAAAGAGAGGAAAAATTTTTCTCCCAAAAAATTCCACATCGTGCATGCGTTGGTGTTTGTGGAAATTCGAGTATTTTTAAAACCTATTTTGTCTCATGTGTGCCCACACACACGTCTACATGAAATCAAGGAATTGACGTGGAAGACTTTAGTTTTTTAAACACAAAAATTGGAGCAAGGACTGTTCGTGGTCAAAGAACTCAAGTTATCATCCGAGTCGGCCTCTAGGTATTTTTTCTAATTGAGTTCTTGACATATAAATTAATGTGATTAATTTATGCGTGCATAAATTAATATAATCTATAGAGTATCTCAAAAATTTTATGAAAATTTTGTTATACACAATCCGCCTCCCCGCCACGCTTCCGCATCCGAATTCGATTCGGTTACCAACACGTTATTGATAAAGAAAACAACTTATTTTTTATTTATGGCCATGGAGGAACTGGAAAAACATATTTGTGGAATACAATTATAACAAAAATTAGATCTAATAATGAAATAATTCTAGCTGTCGCATCTTCAGGAATAGCATCACTATTATTCGCTAAAGGAAGATCTACACATTCTAGATTTCGAATACCACTATCAATAGATAAATTTTTAACATGTCATATAAAAAAGGGAACTCAATTAGCACATTTAATTGAAAAAACATCATTAATTTTATAGGACGAAGCACCTATGACTAATAAATATTGTTTAGAAGCATTAGATAAAACACTCCAGGATTTACGAAACAATTTTGATCACCCATTTGGTGGAATGACAATTATTCTAGGAGGTGATTTTCGACAAATCCTACATGTTTTACCTACAGGAATAAAAGAACACATAATAGATGCATGCATAAATAATTCTTATTTATGGTCACACTTTCAGGTTTTAACATTAACAGAAAATATGCAATTAAAACATTTTAATACAACATCAGAAGAAAAAAAGGAGATTGAAAATTTTTCAAAATGGACATTGGATATAGGAAACGGTACTGCTGAAGGAATAAAAGATTTAGAAAATGAAGATATTACATGGATAAAAATACTAGAAAAATACTTTGTAGATTTTGACCTAGATCCAATTGACAAAATGACAACATTAATATACGATAATTTCAACAACAATTTTAATAACACTGATTACCTAAAACAACGCGCAATTGTAACACCGAAAAATAAAACTACTAACGATATAAATAATTATATATTATCTTTAGTACCTAAAGAGGTAAAAACTTATTATAGTTATGATTCAATAATACCTTCATCAGAAAACATAGAAGAACTAAATCTCTTATATCCTCAAGAATTTTTACACAATTAAATTTCAACGGTTTACCACCACATGAACTAAATCTTAAAATCGGAACTCCAATAATGCTTCTAAGAAACTTAAATCCATCTGCTGGACTATGCAACGGAACAAGACTTATCATAACACAATTAACAAATAAAATAATATAATGACAGATTATTACTTCAAATAATAATTTTAAAAAAGTTTATATTCCAAGAATAGAAATGACTGTGCATGAATCTAAATGGCCATTTACTTTAAAAAGATGACAATTCCCTATAAAGATATGTTACACAATGACAATAAATAAAAGTCAGGGACAATCTTTGAATAAAGTTGGACTATTTTTAGAAAATTAAATATTTAGCCATGGTCAATTATATGTTATTTTATCCAGAGTAACTAATCTAAAAGGATTATATATATTACTTAATGATTCAAACAACAATTATCCTAATCATATAAAAAACATTGTCTACAAAGAAATCCTACATAACATCACATAAATAAATACATAAAAAATATATACTATCTTATATTCTTCATAACATTAAAATTTTTTTAGTATAACATTTTTAACAATAAACTCAATAAAAATATTTATCATTATAACAACATCTTATTTGCTTTTTTCAGGATTTACAGAAAATGACAACACCTATTCGTGCACTAAAACCAAATGAAGTGTATGAAACAATACAAGCACGAGTATGCAGAATATGGACAAACAACGATTTTGTCACAGGACGTTTGATAAGCCTTGACTGTATTCTGGTTGATGAAGAGGTACTAAAATTTTAAAATATTATATTACATATTATTTTATATAACATTTGTTAATATTGAATAAATTTATATCCTTATTATTTATTTACAGCATGAAGCAATACAGGGAACAATCCAATTATGGAAGACGCACCATATATCTCATTTCACAAATTCTACTTCATAGAATTCAACCAGCTATATCAAAGAATAAACAATATTGAGATATTAACAGGTAATATATATTACTTAACTTATTTTATTATTATTATAAATATTTCTTGAATATTTATTTACAAAATTCCCCTATTTATATATAATATTAGATGTTATTGGAGTATTAACAAGTGTCCAAGCACTCGAACATACACATGTCAGCAGCAGACTAACAACATGGCAATCCATAACGATACAAAACATCAAGTACAATAAATTTATGCTTTTTTCCCTCACATTTACTATTCATTACAACTATTTAACGTGAATACAATATATTTCCACTTTTATGATTCAATTTTATTAATCATTTTTATGAACTACATTTTTTCAACAGAAATGAACAACTATAGGTAAGCCTATGGGGACATAAAGCCGATCAATTTGATGACAATGTACTTAAAACACTAAAGGCACCAGTTGTGGCAGTTTTCTCAGCAATGTTGACGAAGCAATATCTAGGTATTTTTAACATTACTTTATTATAACATTTTTATATACATATATAAAAAAAATATAGCATACATTTATTATTTACTCTATTATATTTCTAGGTAACTCATATGTTTCGAGTATATCAGCAACAATTTTCTATATTGACCCAGACATCTCAGAAACAACAACGTTAAAGACAAGGTACACATATATATAAAAAATATATTCTAATAAATTTATCATATTACATAATCATAAATTTTATTTATATTTTCCTTAACTTATTTGTATTTTTATACATACAGATTTTCTCACCAAAATTAACAAATTGAATTCCTACCACCGCCAAAAACACCTATCCAAACAATTGAAGAACAAATATCAGCAAACAGAAGAACAATAAACGAACTCAAAACATTGGATGCACAAAATAATCTGGTTAGTACTATTAACTTTCCTATTATTTTTTTACTACACTTAGTAAAAAATTTAAAACCATAATATTCTATCTTTTATGCAGGGTGGAAAATTCACTGTAAGAGCGACCATAGTAAACTTTTCAACATCTCAAGGATGGTTCTACAATTCTTGTCCCAGATGTTATCGACAACTAAAACAGGCAAGAATAGGTTGGTGGTGCGACAGGCATGGCCACATAAAGTCAACACCATCTCCATGGTAATTAAATTTATTACCATACCATTTTTATTTATTATATATCTTTATTTACTTTAACAAAAAATCAATAACATTAAAAAAATATTTATATATATGTTACAGGTATAGATTAACAATCCAAATTGAAGATCATACTGGAGACATGGAAGTTATCGCTTTTGGCAGAACCGCTCACGCATTAATAAAAAAAACCATGTTCTGCACTAACAATTGACGAAGGCTTTACCAATCCATTTATAATACCACCAGCTATCGATCAGATCCGAGGATAATCAAAAATCTTCCAAGTCTTCTTTCAACAACGAGGCACCCAAATGAGCACATTAATTTCCAAAATATTTGAAGACATCCATGTTCCATCGTCGCCACCAAAACAGTTAACTATAGGAATAGAAGATCCACAAAGGTAAATAATGTTTTTTAATTTTTTTATCAACTATACATAAATAATATTTATATTATATTAATCACAATTTTAAAAATCTTTTCATTTTTCAGCCCACAGGCAATATTATCATCACAGCTATCAACACCTACCACATTTGATCCACACACTCCAACACCAAAAAAACCTGGTACAAGGTAAGCCACATTCAACACAACAAATATTATCAATTAATTTAAAAACATATCTACAAACTATTCCATTTTTTCAGCCCTGAATCAAGAACAACAAGACAATCTGTAAAACGCCCAAAAAAAGGTAATATAAATATTTTTATAATATTTATTTCATACTATATAATTTAACCATCTTTATTTCTCTTAACACTTATATTTACAACCAATTTTCCCATTTTTATATTTGCAGCTGAAAGAAATGAAATGCTCAAGAACCACAACAGCGTTGTTTTTTATTCTGTACAATCTGTATATATATAAATATTATAAATAATAATACTATATATGTCTGTATAAATATGTTTGTATAAATTTTATATCTATCATATAATACAATACTATATAATACATGTATATATATAAATATATTTTAAATACAACTATCATATAATATAATATTGTATTCTGCAGCAACGCGCGGAATACATGCTCGTAATATCCTAAATACAAGGATAAGCTAAATTAAACTAGGAATAAGCTCAAAATTAAATCATTGTAAGATAAATACAAGCTATTTGAATTAAATCATTTATTATCTGTATCAATAAATCGCTTTCAGAGATTTCCTTAAGAAAAAAAAAAAAAAAAACTCTTGACTTCAATTTCTCTCTCTATTCAAGGGTCCGTTTGGCATTGCTTTTAGATGTTACTATTTGCTTTTTTTTTTAGAAACTACAGCAAGTCAGGGTATTTGGTTGCTTTTGCATAGCTACTTTTGTTGCTAATGTCAAAATTTACTAAAATAACCTTAATAATAAAACTTAATTTTCTATCTACTCATTTTATTTTTGTCCATACTAAATTTAAAAAACAAATACTTTTATATATTCATTTAAAAATTGAAAATCTTTAATAAGTATACTAGGCTAAATTTTACTCAAATATTTTTTATAATTATCAAAATGTTTAAAAACAACAAAAATAAATAAGAAATTTACAATTTAATTTTTAGAAATACTTTAAATAATAAATTAAAATAAATATATATTATATAGTATTTTTGTGTAAAAATATTATGAAATTGACCTTAGAAATATAAATGAAATTAACTAAAAATCTGTGTGATATAGTACGTCTATTTTCATAATTATACATCTTCACAACAACTTTATATATATTAAATAAATTTATAAACTGCAACACAAGATTAGTTGTTATGTGATGATTATGAATGATGATGGGATATATGCATCTATGATATGCATGTGATCATTGGCATTTCATACAAGCATTGATGCATGACATGTTTAATGAGAATGATTTGCATACTATGTTAGACCGTGCATATATGAGAAAGCAGATTTAGACAATGAAATGCCATGTTATGATAAAAAGGAAAGAAATACAAGAAAGAAAGATGAAAAAGAAGCTTGATGTGCCACTGTACAGAAAGCTATAATGATGAAAGGACCTAGAGCTGGGATTACACCGCCAGTTAAAAGGACGGGGTCCTATGGCTAGGTCGACTATATGATATTGATACCTAGAGCTGGAATTACACCGCCATACAAAAGGACGATGTCCCATGGCTAGGTCAATGATGATAGCAACTCCTCTACATGATGATGATGATGATGATTTATGAATGACACTGCAGTGAGGGGCCGCCTTATCTCTTGAGCTCGACGGGGCAACGATGGAATAAGGTTAGCAATAAGCCCTGATGTAGTGATGGCACCAGGAGGAGTCTCCCATGGGATATGCATATGCTTATTATGTTTATGATGATGAAAGCCCTGTAGGCATGCTTCACCGTGGCAGTGGCCACAAGCATTAAATAAAAAGGCCTTTAAATGAAGGAAAAGGAAGAGAAAGGCATGAGCATGCATTATAGTATATATGAAAGTACATGATGTGCATAGCATGCATAGTTTACTAGGCTTCAGCTCACGTATATCTTGTGTTGCAGGTAAGGAATGAACTGAGTTGACAGACTTGTGAGCTAGGGAGCAGTTCAGACTCTGAGATGTACATATGGGCACTTGACTTGGGGTCCTCCACGGTTTTGAAGAGATTTGCGATATTTTGTTACTTGTGCCATTGTTTTGATGTATAGAACTATTATGCCATTTTGATATAGTATATATGTACATATACACTATGAACTGTTTAAACGAAAAGCTAAAGTTTTAAAAAGTTTAAATTTGACCCCACAAATGAGTTAAGGGAACCGTTACGAATAAAGTGATAAGTTATCTAATTTGATGTATAGTAACGGGGTTAATAATAATAATAATAAATTTTAACAGCACAACAATGTCAAACTGACCCTAACTTTAAGATTGAGATTTGTCCAAAAAAAAACCCTCTAGTTACCGCTGCCCAAAATGTTTTTTCCCCCTTTAATCCCAATAATCCTTAAAAAATGTGTTACCAAACAGGATATTCAAATTTAATGTTGAAGTTTCTAACCCATGGTTAAAATACCAAATGCTTGAATACATACCTAAACACCACCTTAAACCCTCACTTAGTAAACTTGATCATTATTTCAATAATTGTGGCTTTATGGTTTGAAATGGGGTGAAAAAAACACTAGTTTGGGCAGATTTGTAATTTCAGAGACAAAAAAAGTAACTTTTTAAGGGTCCGATTGGAGTAGTTTTTACTGCAGTAGAAGACGAGTATGAGTCAGAACTTTTCAATTGGTATTTAGATAGTGTATGAAGAAGAGCTTTGGAACTTATTTGGTAAAACATGTCAAAAGTTCTTAATGTTACAAAAAGTATGGCATGTCAGGAAGAGCTTTCTAAAAGCTATTTTTGACTTTTTAAATCCAAAAGTTACTTCACAAAATGTTTAGATGATCTGTCAAAAATATTTTGACTTTTCAAAAAAACTTAATGTCAAAACTGCAAAATAAGGTTTCTAAAAAAGATACTTATATATAGTTTTTAAAACTTATACCAGAATTTCATTAAAGCGTTATAAACATTACAAATAAAAGGTTGAAATTGTAAATAAAAAAGTTTTTTTGTATAGTTTCCTTTTTCATAAGCACTAAAAAAGTGACTTATTCCAAAACAGATTATAAAAGTTAAAAGCAATTTAATGGTGTCCATTCAAATAGGACTAAACAAGTCAAAAGTAACATTTTAAGCGATTCCAAACATGGCTCTGTTTTATAAGAACACCATCTTGATTAGTCTTAGAGAGAGACGTTGTTTCATTTTGTAAGATCTTATAAGTCTTTTCACCGCCCAATTTCAACTCAATTAATTTTGTAAGGTTCGTTTAGTTCGTTGATTTGAGTTTTTATTTTAAATTGATATTTAATTTTATGTGAAAATTTTTTACTATAATAAAAAAATTTAATATCATTATTTTGAAAATTTTTTTACTGTAACGACCTTAATTCCGCACAGTATGAGAAAACGTTTTTTTAACTAACGATCATGATTCGAATTAGAGCCCTAACAAAATACGCATTCTGACTCTGCACAGTATGAGAAAACGTCTTTTTAAGGCTCTGAAGGTACAATATTGCCCCCATTTAACCAATTACAATAGGTATTACGTAACCGGTTGGGAAAAAATGGGTCCAGACAAAGATAAAAAATATATATATTTTCCTCATTCCATCAGAAAAAAGTGGACCCAGATGATAAAACGCTGGCTGTTTGGCGGTCAACCACCACGTGACTCTTCAATCTTTGATTATCTTCTGATGTGCATTTCGTTTTCCTCTACTTTTTCCTTTTCTCTTCAATTTACAATAATTTATCATTTATAATATAATTCAAGAAGAATTATTTAAGATTAATTGTGAGTTAGTTTACTTTTTGTTTATTATTGGTAATGTTAATAAATTTGTACATACAGAGAAGTCATTGCTTATTAATAAATACTTGTTTATCTACAATATTTTAATCATAGTACTTCCTTCATTTTAATGTACTCATATACTTCCACATATATTGATAACTATTTCTCACATCTTTCCAGAATTTCTGTTTTGCAGGTACACAAGAGTTGTTTGGTTTGTTTCAGCTTGGTCTCTTCGGACGGAAAATCTTAACTTCCAAACTATGAAGGAGTTCTTGGAGATGGTCCTCTTGGATGACTCTGTTTTGACATCATCAAGGTGTTAGTTTCTCAAACTGGATTTTCAAAAAAAAATTATGCAAAAGCGTGGTATCGATCGAATCACATAAATCAAAATTTAATGCGATTATTATTTCATGTTAATTTAACTACAAAAATATTAAAGAAATGAATGAGGATTTGACCGTCATTCGATTAGGACGTAAATCTTGAACTCCTCCAACACCGTCTTGAGCTCTTAAATTCCAAGAACACCACAGTTTTTTCTCAATGTATCTCCGGATTAACGTGAACTCGAACGTGTGAGCGTTCTAATGGGTTTCTCAACACATGAGATGGATGAATAGGGAGGCCACCTATAGTTATCACTCATTTTTCTCAAAAGTATGTGATAGCACTCTAGAAATTTTCCTTTTTTTTTTCTTTTTGTTCTCTCATTTTTCACCCTTTCTCCTTTCTGGAAAAAATCATATTAATCCACCCTCAGGATTAAAAAACCGTTCACACTGAGGAACTCCTTCCTCTATATCTATGACCTTTTCCTCATAAGGAGGAAACGTGCAACAGCACG
>NW_010367622.1:1010451-1017444 GCF_000414095.1 Morus notabilis
TTTAAAATAATTTTAATATTAATTAATCAAATTAATTAATATATGTGTATTTAGAATTCTCAATTCTATATTAATAATCATAACCCAATATGATATATTCAGTTCACATTAATCTTATGGAGCCATTGAGAGGAACTATGGACATTATAATTTTAAGCTCCAATAATTTTGATAATTAATTAACACCTTAATTAATATATCAAAATTATTAATTCCAAATTACTCCACTATAAATTTGGAATTGCACTCTTAAAATAATTATGTTCACAGAATTTGTGTTGCCCATTGATATAGTCACTACATACGAATTAATCCTCCATAAACGGTTCATAATTAAAGTTAGTATTTTCCGTTGATCTCTTTAATTATATCTTTCTCCACAAGTATCATTGATCCTCTAATGAATAATATATTTTATGATCCAATCATAAAATTGAGCGCTCTTATTATTCAAGCCCCAAATCAACACTTATGGGAACCGTCCATCTACTTCATTATGACGGAATGGATTTCATCTTGTAAATTAATATTCCCAGCTATTTATTTTACTATGCTCCCAATATACCAAGACTTTGACACTATTCACATGTGTCATTACTCAATATGTCAAAGAACATAATATCATAAATAGGAGTTTATTAATTACTCATAATTAAGATTAATTCATATATGACCATCATTGATTAATATTGAATACTCTATTTAATAACAGAATTTATTAGAGATTCATAATTGATCGCGTTCCAGTCACATGTAATCATATTACATAAAATGCTTTCATTCCAATAATCTCATTATTAACAATCTAGGATAAGATTGTTTCATTCATAATGTAATGAACCGCATTAGTAATTTTAAATTAAAGATCCCAACTTTAATTTATAATTACGGACAAGTTTAGATTATTTTATTTCAAACATTATCCTCTGCATATAACACTTATATACAATGTTTAAAGTTACATTATAAAACATCACATGTATGCAAAATAATATTGAAAAAATTCCTCATTTCATTGATAATCAGCAAAATATTTACATCTTATTTGATTTACGGGCATATATTCCAACAATCTCCCACTTGCCCTAAAGCAAATGAGGCATGTCTCTAAGTCCCATACTTTCAAGATGTCTCTCAAAACTCCCAGAATCAGTATATCCAATAGGAATCAAATTCCTACCAAAGTATACAAGCATATGGTTTCTCATCCTCCTCAAATATTGAGTATGTGTTTGACTACAACCCAATGATCTAATCCTGGGTTTGACTGGTATCTGCTAACCAACCCTACTGCATAGCATATGTTAGGTCTATTACATAGCATTCATACATCAGGCTACCAACTAACAATGAATAGGGAACTCGTCTCATATTCTCTTCCTCTTGAGGTGTCTTTAGACACTGCTCCTTGTTGAGATAAACTCCATGTCGAGAAGGTAAATTTCCTTTCTTGGAGTTTTAATTCGAAATTCAGACAAGCACCTTGTCAATATACGATGCCTGAGACAATGCCAAAAGCCCATTCTTGCGATCCCGGATAATTTGGATCCCAAGAATATAGTTGGCTTCTTCCAAATCCTTCATTTGGAATTGGCTGGCTAGCCAGTTCTTTACTTTGGATAACGATTCTACATCATTCCCAATAAGCAGAATGTCATCTACGTAAAGAACCAAGAAGACCACTTTATCTCCTTGAATTTGCTTGTAGACACAAGGTTCACCAAGATTTTGTTCAAAGCCATAAGATTTTATAGCTTCGTTAAATCTGACGTTCCAAGATCTAGATGCTTGCTTTAGTCCATAAATGGACCTCTGCAATTTGCTGACTTTCTGATGTTGGCCTTCTACCACGAAACCCTCTAGTTGGACCATATGAATGGTCTCTTCAAGATGGCCATTCAGAAACGCCGTCTTGACATCCATTTACCATATCTCATAGTCATAATGAGCAGCAATGGATAAGAGTATGCGGATGGATTTTAGCATGGCTACAGGGGAAAAAGTATCCTCATAGTCTACTCTTTCCTTTTGGGTAAAACCCTTTGCAACCAATCTTGCTTTGAACGTTTCAACTTTTCCATCAGCTCCTCTCTTTCTCTTATAGATCCATTTGCAACCAATAGGCTTAACACCTTCTGGTAGGTCTACAAGCTCCCAGACAGAATTAGAGTACATAGACTCCATTTCAAGTTTCATGGCTTCTTGCCATTTTTCTTGATCAACATCATCCATTACCATCCTGTATGACAATGGATCCCTCTTCACTGCCAACGGTGATTGCAACATTTGCTTCTCCATTTTCACGATAGCGGGTTGGCAATCTTATTTCCCTCCCACTGCGTCGTGGTGGCGGTGGTATTTGATCATGGTCAGCGG
Source organism: Morus notabilis (assembly GCF_000414095.1). Taxonomy (NCBI): domain Eukaryota; kingdom Viridiplantae; phylum Streptophyta; class Magnoliopsida; order Rosales; family Moraceae; genus Morus; species Morus notabilis. The sequence goes on from NW_010367622.1 coordinate 1,012,828, forward strand.
TCTCCATTCTTTGTCGTTTAACAATTGTTGTCGGCATGGGGCTAATCTGATCAGCCAACAACTCTTCCAGAACTATCTTGCTTTTGGGCTTGAAATGTGCCACATAGTTATGCTCAAGAAACATAGCATTTGTTGATACAAACACTTTGTTATCTTGAGGACTATAAAACATGCCTCCTCTTGTTCTTTTTGGATAGCCCACAAATATGCAGACTTCCGAGCGAGGTTCCAACTTCCCAGTCTTTCCCTTCAACACATGTGTTGGGCATCCCCATATGCGAATGTGTCTCAAACTAGGTTTACGACCATTCCACAACTCTAGGGGTGTTATGGGGATTGACTTAGATGGAACTAAGTTTAAAATGTATACTACTGTTTGCAATGCATATCCCCAGAATGATGTGGGTAACGAAGAATAACTTAACATTGATCTCATCATGTCAAGTAAGGTGCGGTTTCTTCTTTCAGCTACACCATTTTGTTGTGGTGTGCCAGGTGTAGTGAGCTGAGATATTATTTCATTTTCAATCAAATGGTCTTTGAATTCATAATCCAAGTACTCTCCTCCTCGATTCAATCGAAGAGTTTTGATTGATTTGCCGAGTTGCTTTTCAGCTTCGGCACAGAATTCTTTGAACTTTTCAAAGGTTTCGGATTTCTTTTGCATCAGGTATGCATATCCGAATCTTGAATGATCATCAATAAATGTGACGAAGTATTCATAGCCTCCCCTCGCTTTGACATTCAAAGGACTTCATACATCGGTATGTATGATTTCAAGGGGTGTCTTTGCTCTTTCACCCTTTGCTGAAAATGGCCTCTTGGTCATTTTTCCTTCTAGACAGGATTCACAAACCGGTAGAGTGCCAACATTTAGCTCTCTCAAAAGACCATCCTTTGCTAGCCTTTCAATCATATCTATGTTTATATGACGTAGCCTTAGATGCCACATGTATGTTTCATTTTCGTTAGAAACCTTTCTTCTTTTAGGGGTTGGTTCAGTGACTTTAAACATTTCAGTTTGTAGCATTTCATTGAATATGGTTTTAACAAAGTAAAGACCACCATCAACAAAACCAGAACAAATATGAATTCCATTCTTAGATAAAGATACAGAGTCAATATCAAAAGAAACTGAAACAAATTGGTCATGCAACCTAGAAACCGAAAGCAAATTTCATTTGAAATTCGGAATAAAATAAACATTGTCTAACAATAAATATTTATTATTTACAAAAGACAGTTGCACTGTCCCTACTGTCGTCGCTGAGATCCTTGCCCCATTGCCCACTCTCATCTGGAAAGATCGCTCTTCAAGATCCCTGGACGTTTCCAGCATCTGTAAAGAAGTACAAACATGATTAGATGCCCCTGAATCAACTATCCAGGTAGAGAAGTCATTCTCAACTAAACATGTTTCCATAACCAGTAAATCTGATTTACCTTGCTTTTTCACTTTTAGCTCATCGAGGTACTTTTTGCAGTTTCTCTTCCAATGGTCGTCCTGGTTGCAGTGGAAACACTTTCCCTTAGACTTTGGAGCAGCCTTATTCTGTTTGTTCTTTTGGATCTTCTTCTTCCATTTGCCCTTATTGTTCCCTTGATTCTTCTTCTTCTTATTCTTTGATGAAGAAGGCCTTCCCTCAGCTGTGTTGGCTTCAGCAACGTTTGTCTTGCCTCCCTTATCACCTATAAGGGACTCAAATTGTTGCAGCTCATTCAGGAGCTCAGTTAAGTTATCATTCTTTTGGTTCATCAGATAACTTGTCCTGAATGGAAGGAAATCAGGAGAAAGTGTCTCTAGTATCATGCCAACCTGGGTCTTCTCATCAATCTGAGACCCATTAATTTCAGCCTCATTAAGATGATTAATCATCTTAAGCACATGCTCACGTACAGAAGAACCATTCTTCATACCGCCGTTCATACCGGCTTTGACAACAGCGTGTCAGGCTGAATCAGATGGATGTCCAAACATCCTCTGAAGAGTGTCCATGATCTTTCTAGCAGTCGCAAGGCCTTCGTGCTGAGTTCTCAGCACTTCATTCATTGTTGTTACCAGGTAACAACGGGCCTTGTTGTTGGCGTTGATCCATCGATCATATCGCTCGGTCAAAGCCTTTACGGCATTGGCTAGAGGCACTGGAGGACAATCTTCCTTAAGGACAAAATGGTAGTTTTCAGAGATCAAGAGGATATTCATGTTGCTTTTCCATTTGACAAAGTTTTCACCATTCAAAATTTGGGAAGCGAGAAGTGCGAAAATAGGATTTGACATTTTTGCTGAAAATAAGGAATTTAACTCAATCAACATTTTGCATAAATATCACTACTACATTTTAGGCATATAAATATGATGCATGAATGCACATGTTAAATACACAAATACATGTTTAATTACCTAAGGAATTTTAATCACCACAATTAAGTGCCGCCGTAGGGTAGGTCAAATAATTGCTAATTAAAATGAGACTATCTCAATTAATAAATACTATCTGAAATATCTCATACTTCTAATATTTATTAATTTCCTTTTATTTAGGTCATGAAAATAATTAACCAATTTAATTTTCTCTTTATGAGTGTAACCCACCGCTTCAGATCTTTTAGACTTAACTTAGAAGTTGCCATCATAGGGTAGGTCAATTCTAAAATACATCTTAGAGATCATATCTCTTTGAAAGTCAACCTTGTTATTATAATTAATGAATACCCTCTGTAGGGAGGACGAAATCAAAGCGTCTCGAGGCCTCATTAATTACTCACGGTGTTATACTAATGGTGGAGACCTATGAGTTATATTGTCATATTACCCGCTCCCACTCATTATTTACAAATGGTGTATTTATTTTATAAAACAACTCTTGCTTTATACTTCTCAGTGAATTTAAACAATTTAAGTCACTAAGATCCAAATAATTTTAAACAACTTTAAAATTATATTAAGTCATTTGTGAATTTTAAAATTTAACATTTAAATTTATAAATTTCACATTCGACTTATTTAAATTTTGTAAAAAATCATTTGCTAAATAATTTATTTAAATTTAATCTCATTAAATTTAACAACTTCAAATTTAATCTTATTAAATTTAATAACTTTGAATTTAATCTCATTAAACTCAACAATTTGGCGCATTTAATTAATTTAATTTACTAAAACAATTTTAGAATTAAAACATATAAGTAATGCGCATGATGCATGTTATACATATAAACTAGGTAGGCACTTTTTATCCTAGATGGCATGTTAGATGCATGACAATACAATTATTATCAAACATAATAGATAAATAAATAACATGCAAGCGAAATTGAAAAACTTGGCCGGGTTCCATGGACCTAAGAATTACAACCCCAAAGTATAATAAAAATAAAATTACATCAAAAATAGGTCTTCTTGTAATTCTCCGTCTTCAAGTATTCTCCATCTTCATGTCTCCTTTCCGGTGGATCAAAAAAAATTGGGTTTGGGCTTTTCTGGGCTATCAAAAACAGCCATTTTCTACAATTGGACCGGCTGGAAAAGCCAGCCCATTCCATATAATGCCTCTGCCTCATTACTGAGGCAGAGCACCACATAATGGGCCTGGGCCTTTGCACCATGAGGTGCAAAGCTCATGCTCCCATGACTGCACCTAAAGGTGCAGTCACTTACAGCAGCTTGAAGGCTGTTGTACTGCCATGGTCGACCTTCGGCCATGGCAGCCGCCCTTTCCCCGACGATTGTCACCGGCAACCGTACAGTCACCGGAAAACCTTTTTTTTTTATAGTTTGGAACTTTTTCCAAAAACAAATAGTTGAAACTCTTCCATGATGATCCTCTTGCGTTAGGAGAATAATAAATTACATAATGATTCCTATTTTACAATTGATCTAATCAAAATAAAATAGCAAAAACTAATTTCATGGAACCGGAAAAATTTACGACCAAACCATTTGCATAAAACATAACCATCACACAATACTTATACATCATATGCATAAGTGCCTACCCATTATACATCCAAGAATTATCACAAAATTAAACGTTAAATTAGAATGAAATAAAGACCGCTCTGATACCAATTGTTGGTTTCTCAAACTGGATTTTTAAAAAAAAATTGTGCGGAAGCGTGGTATCGATCGAATCACATAAATCAAAATTTAATGCGATCATTGTTTCATGTTAATTTAACTACAAAGATATTAAAGAAAGGAATGAGGATTTGACCGTCATTCGATTAGGACGTAAATCTTGAACTCCTCCAACACCGTCTTGAGCTCTTAAATTCCAAGAACACCACGGTTCTTTCTCAATGTATCTCCGGATTAACATGAACTCGAACGTGTGGGCATTTTAATGTGTTTCTCAACATATGAGATGGATGAATAAGGAGGCCACCTATAGTTATCACTCACTTTTCTCAACAGTATGTGATAGCACTCTAGAAATTTTCCTTTTTTTTTTCTTTTTGTTCTCCTGTTTTTCACCCCTTTCTCTTCTCTGGAAAAAATCCTATTAATCCACCCTCAGGATTAAAAAACCGTTCACACCGAGGAACTCCTTCCTCTATATCTGTGACCTTTTCCTCCCACTTCCATCTCTTTTTTTTTTTTGAGGAAACGTGCACCTG
>NW_010367622.1:1018687-1040284 GCF_000414095.1 Morus notabilis
CAACCCAATGATCTAATCCTGGGTTTGACTGGTATCTGCTAACCAACCCTACTGCATAGCATATGTTAGGTCTATTACATAGCATTCATACATCAGGCTACCAACTAACAATGAATAGGGAACTCGTCTCATATTCTCTTCCTCTTGAGGTGTCTTTAGACACTGCTCCTTGTTGAGATAAACTCCATGTCGAGAAGGTAAATTTCCTTTCTTGGAGTTTTAATTCGAAAACCAGACAAGCACCTTGTCAATATACGATGCCTGAGACAATGCCAAAAGCCTATTCTTGCGATCCCGGATAATTTGGATCCCAAGAATATAGTTGGCTTCTTCCAAATCCTTCATTTGGAATTGGCTGGCTAGCCAGTTCTTTACTTTGGATAACGATTCTACATCATTCCCAATGAGCAGAATGTCATCTACGTAAAGAACCAGACAAGCACCTTGTCAATATACGATGCCTGAGACAATGCCAAAAGCCTATTCTTGCGATCCCGGATAATTTGGATCCCAAGAATATAGTTGGCTTCTTCCAAATCCTTCATTTGGAATTGGCTGGCTAGCCAGTTCTTTACTTTGGATAACGATTCTACATCATTCCCAATGAGCAGAATGTCATCTACGTAAAGAACCAAGAAGACCACTTTATCTCCTTGAATTTGCTTGTAGACACAAGGTTCACCAAGATTTTGTTCAAAGCCATAAGATTTTATAGCTTCGTTAAATCTGATGTTCCAAGATCTAGATGCTTGCTTTAGTCCATAAATGGACCTCTGCAATTTGCTGACTTTCTGATGTTGGCCTTCTACCACGAAACCCTCTAGTTGGACCATATGAATGGTCTCTTCAAGATGGCCGTTCAGAAACGCCGTCTTGACATCCATTTACCATATCTCATAGTCATAATGAGCAGCAATGGATAATCTAGAGATTTATATACAATGTTTAAAGTTACATCTAAAAATAATCTAGAGATTTTTATATTTATAAAACATCACATGTATGCAAAACAATATTGAAAAAATTCCTCATTTCATTGATAATCAGTAAAATATTTACATCTTATTTGATTTATGGGCATATATCCCAACACAAGGGACTTCCTTTGATCGAGCAATCAATTGTTCCTTTGGACGACAAGCGCCGAGACCTCCCTGTTGAGAATCAGTCGTTGGCTTCAAGGAAAAGACTGTACCTAAGGTGCCCTTTATACGTCGAGAGTCCATGCGGGATAACGTGCGTCGAGAGCCCCGCTTGGGTGGTGAGGGCCACGACGTCAAGGTAGCAGCGTCGTGGAGGTAGCAGCCTAGTCCAATCCAAAGATAGTCCTGTCAACTCAAGAAAAGATACACTGTACCAATTACTATTGTCGAAGTCAGAAAATCAGGTAACCGGTAAGGGTGGTTAGCCTGACCGAGAAGCTGTGATCATAAAAATACAACTGTCAAATTCCAGAATTTAGGGATAGAAGATGATCTCCTCGGAGAATGTAGAGGAGGTCTCTCATATGTACAAGGCCTATAAATAGAGTCATGAGAATTCATTAAGTTTTTTACACACTATTCTACTACTCCAGAGAGATTGTAATCAACAAAGTATTAGTGCATCCACAAGTGGACTAGGCTAAGAAATCTTGCCGAACCACTATAAATTCTTGTCTTCTCCATATTATTCTGCAACATTAATCCTTAATTAATCTGTGAGATGTTACTGTGAGTGTTCTGGGAGAGTTAATCTTTAGTTGACAAAAATCCACTGTTAACAATTGGCGCTAGAGGAAGGGCGTAAAACCCAAAAAACAATCCAGCAGTAAGCATTGAATATGGCTCCTCTAAAAAAAAAACCCGCAGCATGACGGCAACTCAGAAAAGCCAGGAAGGCCAGAATCCTGCCGTCGGCGGAAGGAATCCGACGAATCCGCCCAATGACGATCAAGAACCAGCGGGGGCACGACCCAACCGCAGGGCGCAACCACTGGCCGCTGAGAACCCTCCAGACCACCTTGACCAGCTCCAAATGCAGGTCGAAACACTTGATGTGGCCGTAGAGAGGATGGCCACAGCCCTCGCCAGACGGGAGCAAAGGCCAAATTTGATGCCGCCGTTAGAGGATGCGCCGATGAACCCGGTGAACGCCGCCGTCGAGAACCAAGTAATTGGTGACTGACGTGGTGACGCCGAGGGAGTCAATGACAGTGGGGCCAATAACCCCCGTCCAGCCAAGTCGAATAGATCTGTGGGGAGTAGGTAACAAGCTGCTAGGAGGAGAGCCCAGGAGAGGGTTGCGGCCCAGACAACAAATGACTGAAAGGTACCTCCTCGACCGCAGGAGAACGTGAACCGGAGGAATGCGGTTCCGGTAGAATCTTCATCCGTACGCAGGGGAGACCTGAGGGAGCAGCTGAATGCTCGACGTGATCAAGATGTGTAGCGGACTAGGGAGGAAGAGCTCGCGGCCGAGAATAAAGTCCTGGCCGAGAAGACGGCCATGCTAGAAAAGTAAATAGGGAGTCAGCTAAACAACTTTGAGCAAGTTGTAGGAAAGGTGGCTGAGGCCGTAAAGTCGACGCCAAGATGTATACGTCTCACGACCACCCATTCACAGAGAACATCATCCAGGTGCCCTTGCCTGATAAGTATATGCCGCCACCTATTCCGCTATATGATGGAAGGAGTGATCCGAACGACCACCCATTTCACCGATTCGAGTTTTCAGTTCTAAATTTTTACAGTTAAAAGCTCTCAGAAAATGGCACATCTAACTTTTTCTGCTATATTTAAAAGCTCTAAAAAAATGTCACATCTCAGCTCGAATTGAAAACTCAAATTTACAAAGCGAACGAAGCATTTACCTCTTCCAAAACCAGCTTTCCCGCGGAGCTGAAGTGACAAGCCCCTCAAGCTCAATGTGGATGTGTCGCTAGGCCATGCTTGCAGTAGTGGGCAGGGATCATACAGGCTCTATTACTATTGTGGCAACTTCCAGAACATCATCAGTAGAATCAGATTCTCAACTTTGATCTTAGCAAAAGACTTAAGTTTGGAAGCTGTGGCGGTTGACGGTGAAAATTCATCAATAGAAATATAACAAATTTCAAAACGGTTGCGTGAATTTAATAATCCAAAACACGATTAAAAGTAATTAAAAAATAAGAACATACAAGAATTATAATTGCTCACCCTTGATTCAAAAATTACGTTTGTTGTGGGGACGAGAGAGTTCATTATATTTTAGAGAGAATTACACACTTTAATTGTTCTGAATGAGAGTGACTCCTCAACTGCAGTCAAATGAAGCGTTGGTTCTTGTCCGTGGTTTCTCCTGAATATAAAAACTGACTTCGATTCCCTCTGCTGTGGTTTTCATGACCTGGATTTAGTTTGGATAAATAGAAATTGTAATTTTTCTGCCCATAACTTGGCCAGGTGGGCCAGATTGGGTCTAGTGTTTGGTACTATCCCGATCTCACTTATCTCAGCTAATGTCTTGAAGGACTCTGAGTGGTTTTCCACTTAATGGGCCTCAATTTTCCTTTCTAGTTGTTCTTAGTTTGCGTTAGGTGTTGGCCTGTTTCGTAGCTTGTTTTCTTTGCTGCCTTGTCTTTGTTTAGTTCTCGGGTAAAAAGCTCAACGGGTCCTAAATATGTACAAATTAAAAATTTAAATCAACGAACTAAACGGATCTTAAATACACAAATTACATACAAAATACCTAAATACACTTTAGCACTCGTCAATGCCCTCAGTTTGAACTTGGTTTATAAGTTCCCACAGCTAAATTGTACTCCAACTTCTTCGGAAGACACTTCCCTGAATGTTAGTTAGCTCGCTTTGTAACATGTTATTATTCTTGCTTCACGAAATTGTTCTGTAGTAAGTCGAACTAAAGATAACAAAAATAGTGTTGCACTCTTATAACCACAAGAAGACATAAAACACATCTTTTACACTGACTTCGTATATACTAACACGCTCCCTGCTACACACTTTCTCTCAAAGAATCATTGCATGATTGATTTGCATCGAGCACCAAAAAAATATTCCTCCAAATCCATATAGGGTTAAACGTCAAAATATTCTTGAACAGGCGATTTTACCAGTGCAAGGACTTTTTAATTTTTTAACCCGTCAAATTAGTATGAAATATGTAAGATAGAGATGTAATTAAGGAAAATTTTATTTTGGTACTATGTGTTATATCGATATATGAGTTTAGTACTCTCTATTTTTAATAATTTTATGTTTGTACCTCGATATTTTAAAAAATCTTCTTTTAGTGCCTCAGGGCGATTTTATAGGACACGAAAATGCAAAATTACACATATATTTAAATATAAAAAACTTTTTAAAAAATCTTAAACCTGTAACCAAACACTTAAACTTCACTCTGTCTCAAACATAAAGTAAAAATTTTTGGTTGCAGGTTTAAGATTTCTAAAAAGCTTTTTTATATATTTAATAATAAGAGTAATTTTATCTTTTTGTGTCCTAAAAAATTATCTCAAAGTACTAAAAGAATATTTTTTAAAAGGTTAAGGTATCGGCATAAAATTATTAAAAATAGAGAGTGCAAAACTCATATTTCAATATAACACACGGTATCAAACTGAAATTGTCCCGAGTATTTATTTTGTCTGTAACCCTAAAGTAAATTAGCATTTTCCCAAAAGAAATAATTATAATAAAGGAACAAAAATTGAGTATATATAAACTATTTGGATTCTGAATAACATATATATCTAAACATTTACACTATCAATGACACATTAGATCAAAAGTAACAAAGGTCAAATGATGCACTCATATATCACCGAGGGTCGTGGTGTAGTAGTAATAACGTCTTTGCTAGATTTTTTTCTACCTATTCATTAAGAGTTCGAGACTCCATTCCCATAGAAGGTTGCTCAACCTTTTTGGAGAAATTAAGCGGGTCTCTATGGGCGGCACCATAAGTGGGAGGAGTGAAAACTGAGTTGATGGCCTCCATTCATGCAGATTGTGGCTCAGCCTCTTTGGGAAAATTAAAGGGAAATTAAGTGGGCTCCTGTGGGCCACACTATAGGTGGGGAGAGTGAAAACTGGGTGTATGATTGGTGGGAAACAAGTTCAGACACTTTTCACATACTCGGTGGCACCTGAAATTACTGCTATAGCTGAAGGGGTTAGAGGACTTGAAGTGCACCACTAGATCCTTTTTTATTTAAAAAAATGATGTACTCATTTATAAGACAAGAATGAAAACCAAAGGTGTTGATAGAGCTCAAACAACAATTAATATTAGGGGTGGCAATTCGTGTTAATGGGTCGTGTTCGTGTCAACCCATTTATTAATCGTGTCAGAAAATATCAACCTAAACATGACATGTTTATTAAACGTGTCAAAAATGTCAACCCAAAACGACTGATTTATTAATCGTGTTAATCGTATCAACCCGTTTAAAATAAATAACTAGTATAATAATGACTTATTTAACACAGTCATGACAAGTTTAAAATTCACATTATTTGTATTTAATATGTCATTTAAACTTTCATATTATATCACATATCATTAGATTGTAGATGATACATATAGTTAATCGTTTCAATTTGTGTCACTTCGTGTTAAGAGGTCAATCCTAACCCAACTAATTTATTAATCGTGTTAATCTTGTCAACTTGATTATGACCCAAACTCATTTATAATAAATCTAAACCCGCTAATTTCGTATGAGTTTCGAATCGTATCGTCACGTCGCTATTCAGATTGTCAGTCCTAATTATTATTATACCTCTACCTCGTCATTTAATTTTTTTCAAATCACTTATAAAAGAAAAAAATGAGAGTAACAAATAAGAAAAAAGAAACGAACACATGCATCTGTATTTAATAATTTGTAATTTGCATTTTTCTTTGAAAATTAGAGAGAAAAAAGAATGAAAATAAAAAAAAAAATCACTAACAAACGTTTTAATAGAAGAACTTGATTTGGAACGTTTTAAAAGGATTGTCAAGTATGGATATGGATTATTATTATTTTTAGAAAAAAGATTTAAGAGACAAATTTTGTTGGTAAAATGTCTTTCACTGAATAAAAAAAATATTGGTAAAATCACAGCCGTCCACACACATTTCAAAAAAGACAAAAAAAAAAGAAGGAAAAAAAAAATAAAAAAGCTTATCCACAAACACCGTGACGAATGAAACCAACCAAATTGCATTTGGGTAAGGAGAAAGGAAGAAAAGAGAGCAAAAATGGCTCTCGTCGTCTGTTTCACTCCCGTTACTGCTTCTCCTCTCTCTGCTTCTTCTTCTTCCTCTTCTTCTTCATTCTTATCGGCTACTGCTATTCCAACTAGTAAGTTGTCTCTCTCTCTCTGGCTCGCTGTTTTTTTTTTTTTTCTCTTACGTTTATAATTTGGACAACCCAATTGAGGCTCAAAACATAATATTGTTCTTTCTTCTCATGCCGTTGCTGAATTTTGGTATTTTTTTTCTTCATCTTCTACGTTCGATGTGTCGTCTCTGATGGAACAGTTCCCATAATATACATACTAAATTCCCACTGTGGCTTTTCATCGAACAGTTGACATACCTCTTGCTTTTGCCAACACTTTTTTTCTTTTTATCTGCACTGTTCTTAAAATTTTCACTGCATCTTTCAAATTGTACTCACCCATCTGATTTAATTCCTTATTAACGTAAATTTTCGTCTCAAAATAGAATCTTGGTACCAATTTGTTATCTGGGGTTTATTTATAGTTATTTTGTTATCTGGGTTCGTTTCGCATGGAGTAGTCTTCCTTTTATGTGAGTTTTAGTTATATTCACATTATATATTTTTGCATCCATTATCAGTTTCCAGGCTGCAAATTAAACCCATTGATCTGCACCCAAATTCATTCAGTGGAGTTCGACTTCAGATGCCATTTGTTGTCAGCAGAAGTTGTTCTGTAGTTGTCAAAGCTTCTTCTGAAAGTAGCGAGGCCCTGTCGGATGGAAAAGAAGAGGCGGTCTCGGTTGACAAACTTCCATTGGAGTCAAAGCTGCAAGAGAGGTTGGAGCAGAAGCTGAAGATGAAATTGGCTAAGAAAATAAGGCTGCGGAGGAAGCGTCTTGTTCGGAAGCGTAGACTGAGAAAGAAGGGCCGATGGCCTCCTTCAAAGATGAAGAAGTTGAAGAACGTCTGATCCACCTCAAGATTTAATCTTCTTGCAGGTTTAGTTCTGACCACCTTTTGCTTCTAATGTTGTTTCCATTTGAAAATTTGAAACGTATATGATATCATTGTAATTTCATTTGTTCGATTTTGAATGGATTTATTGCTGTTTATTAAAATTCAAATTCTGAGTATAGACATTTAGATTTGGATGTATTTCTTTAGCTTGCAATTGGAATGAATGCAATTACAAGTTGACTTCTACCAATCGTAGTATGCTTGATTTGAAAAACTCGTAATTTTCACAAGAGGTACTAAACGCCATATGATGCAGGACACAGTTAAAATTCTGTGTTTTTATGGCAAACAGACATTTCTTGTTTCATCGAGAACAGTAGTGGTGCTAAGTATAGGGAAGTAAACTTATTAATGTTGTCCTGACACAATGAGCTTTCGTTACTTGTGATTTTCTTCGAAACTGTAAGGCTTGTGTTTTCTCAGGCGGACTGAGTATAGTCTTTGACTCCTCGTTGCATACTGAACTGCATCTTACCGTTGTCTTGTCGTCAATGTTATAGAATATCGTGGAAGGGTTTTGTTTCCATCTCTTGGTATATTTACTATATAAATGAAACTTGTTTAAAGCTTTCTCATCTGATTTTGATAAGGATATCTAGGAAAAGGAATTGTCAGCGTGTTTTTTAACGATAAATCATCCCATGTGGACTTTCCTGCTTATCCATTAATGCTAGGCATGGGCGTTCGAAACTGTTGCCTTTTTTTTTGGAAAAGAAACGACAATAACTTTCATTGATATATCAATGGATATGGAGTAAAAATTTACAAGTAGAGAAGGACAAGGAGTCTTTGAAAAGAACCCAAAAATAAAAATAATAAAAATAAAAAATAATAATAAAAACTGGGGAAGTTCTGGTTTTAAAACTCAAAACTGTTTCCTTGATAGTTATTTTGTCGTGCGATGAATAAGATTTTTCCAAGGATAGAGTTAAAAGGTGATATGATTAGAATAATAAGTTTTTGAACCAACATTGTAGGGTATATCAATTAGCTGGAAAATAAGTAAGAAATGAATGTCGTTATTAGTTTTGATTACAGATGTTGTAATGATATTTGGATTGTGCTTGTTGGATAAATTTCCACTCCTAGATACCTTTTCTCTTAGAACTCGACGATGTATAACCCGACAGGGTAGAGATATTTTTCTCCCTGTGCTCTAATCAATGAAGTAAAATCCCAAAACAATCTGCAGCTGGGGAGGAAATTAGAAGGCAAACAGGGAAGGCAGTTATGACTTTTTACTGACATGGTTGACAATACAGTTTGAGTTAAGAAAGGATGCGAAAATTTAGACGCAGTGGCCTATTGTCGATAGTGGAGCCATGTCCCTTTTTTTTTGTGAGCTAGCCAGTTGGGTGACAACGCCTTACCTCATCTCGATTAGGTGATGATGAACATTGAGTTGATAGCCAGAAGATAGTATCAAGTGCTTCATATGAGACTCGAACCTAAGGCCTCTTATCCATCAAACCACTTGGGAGTAAGTTCAATCCTATTAGACTATTACCTTAGTGGCGTTTTGCCTTTTCTGTCTATTAACTACGCGGTTCTCATCTCAGGGAAGTCCACATTCATACTATATGATTCACAATTCAATAAATAAAATAAATAAATAAATAAATAAAACGTCCATACTTGATTGGGAGTATACTTTCATTTTGTTTGTTATAATTTTGGCACTCCTTAGGTTACCAAGTTAGGTCCTTGTTTGAACACAAGGTAGCATAGCATCCAATATTTCCCTAAGAAATGCAATGAGGGCAGGATGAATGAATAACACCATCACTTTTATGTTATTTTATTTTTAAAGGAAGAATTTCATTCAAACTCAATAAAACAGCATAGCAGAGTTGGCAACTACAAGAGGCACAAACAGGATCATCCTTGAACCAAAAATTCCCATCGGAACAATTGAAATCTGAGAGATAGCACTAGCTTTGTAATGTGGCCTTCCCTAACCGCCGCACACTGCAATATGAGAGGAGATCCATCCATCCTCTTTTCTATGGTGCAGAAACAGCCCCCGAACCGTACGAATAATAGCTGCCATGCAATGGCTGCATTTCTATCAACTCCGCGATGGACCACGGAGTTACAAGCATTCCAAACATTTCATAAGACTATACCGAGCAGAAATCTCCAAGCTTTGGGGTAAAGACTGTCCAAAAAAGGCCAGCCACAGGATTCAGGAAAACCTTTTTACTTAGAAATCAGCTCCACCGTTCAGAAAGGGGCCAAACACTCACGGCAACTTCACAGGCAAATAGAGCAAGAAAGAAGACTCACTCAACCCCACATCTTAGCAGCACCATTAATACTCGCACTATAACTCAACATTTCATTGCTGCAAAAAATAAAAAATGAATGACAAAAAATCATATTTTCATATGGAGAACTTGAACCAACAAACATTGAACGGTTAGAAAAATTTAAGGACTACTATTATTGATTTCCAAATTCAGGGACTAAAGCAAGAGTCTTACTATAGTTTAACAACATGGTACTCTCTCTTTGGATGAAGATCAGATTATTTAAGGGATTTTTATTAAAATGACCTTTTTAAAACAATTTTTAGTAAACGTTTCTAGTTAACATTATTGCTTTCCAGAAATTTAAGAATAAATAGTTTACCTAACTGAAAGTAGATACATTAGACATCCGCTGATAAACTAACGATTAGTTAGTCAATAATTTACTAAAATCAATCAATAAATTATCAAAAATCGATTAAGGATTAACGAAAAACAACTTTTTAAACAATAAAACTTTTAACAAAACTAGGAACGTCTACTTGAAGCAGACTAAGTAGTCCAGCAATTTCTTATTACTGGAATTTAATTAATGTGGAGTCACTAATGCCTACTTTTGTTTTGCCAAAACAATACTTACTTTTGTCTTTAAAAAGTTACAATACGGCTTTTTGCCAGTCAAAAAGTTAGTGCACAGAACGGGTTCTCTTAACATCAACCATTTACAGAAGTCGCAACCTTTTTGGACCCACGGAATATGCATTCTCATCCCTTTACATACTTACCCTTTCTTACCAGGTGGGGCTTCTAGTTCTGGCTGCAACTTTTTCTTTTCTTTTTTTTTTCAATAATAATAAAAGAAAAGTAGAGTTATCAAATAGTAGTACTAGTACTATCCAAATGGTCATACTTCTCTTTTTTTTAATATAACACGGGATTAAAGCCGCAACCTCCCCCAAACTCATCCCACCAAACCCTCCGGTGCCACTAAAACGAGCAGTCTTAGGCAAATGGTCATCATTCTCTTATCACATCTACATAATATACAATAACCGCAAACTAAGTCTGAAATTCTATGCACAAAGAGGCTTAGGAAAACATAAAAGAAAAAATCCCGATGATGGGATGGGAACCGCGAAAGTAAAGAGCTCTTTCTTTTTCCTAAGTTTTCCTTTTACCATCAGTTGTCAGCAGATCAGCAAATGACCATCTGGATTGTTAGAAGAATTCTCCATCTGTGGAGAATATTATTAAACCAAAGTATCACTCCTCAGGATATTGAACTTGCAGAGGGGACATGTTGCGTTTATTCGAAGCCATTTGCTTATGCAACCACAATGAAAATGATGGCTGCATGGGAGCGTATACAGCTCGGCTCCATCGGCATATCGAGAGAGGCAAATGCAACACTCCTGTCAAAATCACACAGAAATGAGTTGAATTTCATATGTCTCATCCTTTTTATACAAAAATTTACAAATCACCGCACTTTGAGAGAACAATAGAACTATAGAAGCATCATTGATTTTTATGCAGCATAGTGTTTTAAACAAGTTACGCAATGAACGCTTATCAAAGAAAAAATTAAAAAATAAATAACTAAATAAGGGGAACGAAGAACCAAAAGAAATAAGATGGTCTCTACTTGATATACTTTGTTAGCATGTAAAAAATGGAAAATAATTTATGAAGACATCAAATGAAGAATATTTGAATAGGTTCGTACAAGTAACTGTGTGATACAGCTAAAAGTAAAACCAAGCAACACCAGACAAGGTTGTCCACTCCCATAACTATTGCATACTTGTTAAGAAGCTGAGCACAGCATGTCAGAGCAGGAAAATCTAATTTGACGAGTCGTGTTGGTCAGGGGTGCAAAGAGAAAAACAAAGTCAATAATACCAAACAATTTATGCACTCAACATCATAATCAAAATGATCATCACATCAATTCAACTACCAAACAAATCTGATGAAAGGAAAAGGTTGAATAAACAAAAGAAGATAAGGAAAACGGAGCTTACGGAATCTTCTGGGTTAAGCGCAAGTTCCTTGATGTGGTTATTACTTGACTCTAACTGTGCTGTAAGAATATCCTGCTTCTTATCATTATCAAGGGTCATCGAAGAACTATCCTGGCAAAATCTATACTTTGGAAGATTCCTGATATCATCTTCCGATGCACCATCTCTAATTGCCATAGAATACGCGAATGCTACAATTGGAATACAACAGCAGAGAGCAAAGAAAATGACAAATGCCATGCCAATGCAAAAGATAATAAAGAACACATCAAAGGCGAGGAATACGACTGTTAACCTGCATTTGCGAACAGGAGCTCATTAATGAGGTTTTTGCATTTGTATAAACATGCACCTAAGTTTAAAGTACATTATAATTGATCACCGTATTTCACTAAAATCGCATACTTGACTTTGTAATGCTAATATTCATGAATTTCTTGGTGTAATCATAATCTGATTTCTAACATTGTTGGAACATGAAATTAAGACCGTGCTCTCTCTTCATAGACAAGCATGCTTAGTTTATCCAAGTTTCATATGTTAAACTAAAGAGATACAGTAAGGGTTATTATCAAGAAATTTTAAAAAATTTGTCACAGGAGTTACCAGTAAAGCCGTGGAGAATCTTGCAGAAGTGTTTGGCCACCCTCTACAATCCAATAGAATCCACACATCCACCAGATGGATGACACAATTGTATTCACAGACTCCAACCTTTTCATGATGCTGGAAGACAAATATAAATGAACAATGAAATAGAGTCGCATTCTCCAAATAACTTTAAAAAGACTTTATTATAAAAAAAAATAATAAAAAAAATAAAAAAAAAACTAAGAGACTACAAATGTCCATCACAATGAGAAGAGTCCCCAGAGTTTTTTTTTTTTTTTTATTTAATGGAGACTACAACTGTATTATAGCAAAACATACTCTTGGTACCCTGTATTTTTTATAGTATTAAAATGGTACCTCGACGTTTTTAGAAACATCTTCTTAGTACCCTGAAGCTGATTTTTGAGACGTAAAATGACCTTAGTACCCTTCTATTTAGTTAACCAAAACCTCATAAATCTAGAAAAAAAAATCATGAACTTTTTTATTTTATTGTTTTCTTTTAAATATTTTAATTTCAGATTTTTTTAAAAAAATATTGATTTGCATTTAATTAACAAGAAGGGTAGTTTGGACATTACATGTCCCAAAAATCAGCTTCAAGGTACCAAGAAGATGTTTTTAAAACCGTCGAGGTACCGTTTTAATATTATCAAAAACACAGGGTTCCAAGAGCATGTTTTGCTATAACACAGTGTACCAAAATGATTTTATCCCCCCAAAAAAAATCCACTTTTAAAAGGGATTTCGTTTTACCATTTAAAACGCTCTTAAACGAACATTTATTAATATATATATATATGAAACAATTAACGGCATCAAGTTTGATTAAAATTTCATTTTTTTTCTTACATCAAAGTTCAGCACAATAATAACTGAAGTTAGTTTCCTTTCAAACTAATGCAAACCAATTCCTTTAGAAGCTCATCCAATCACTGCCACTTGGGACCACAATTTATGTTTTCCCATACACCCTTTGGTTTTTCGTAGCATGCTACCATGAACAAAAATTTTTCTGAGATAAATTGTTGCAACAAATTTACTAACTATTTTTACCACCAAGAGGAGGAAAGTTGCAAGCAAAACTAGGAAAGTGTTCAATGCAGTAGTAAAATCGACTTGCTTCCAAGCGTTTGAGTTGGAGTAAAGAACGATAATGCTAAGAATACATCTCAATACAAGCAAACGTGTTTTTCAATTTTCAATAGTGTTGATATCTAACATTTCCAACTTCTACAAAAGGAAATCTAAGAAAGCCCTACTAGTATCTTAGTAGCCCTCAACTTTTGACATTTCTCGAGTCCTCTTTTTTTTGGCTAAAGGATTTCCGAAGGCCTAATAAGGCAGTCAAGGGTCTAAAGACCTGATCTTCATTTATAACGCCAATTTGAATTTGAGTACCAAATTGTACTCTTAACTATCACATAAAAACATAATAACAATGCTTATTTTCCTACTTAATTGATCAATTAACTTAGACAGTGAGCTAAATTTCTTCATACCCATCAAAGAAAACGAAAAATTCAAATTCGAAAACCAAAATTTCGTGTAGAAAAGAACTCACCTGGTACGTCTCTGAGAAAGCGAAAGACCACCAAAGCCGACGAGATCCGCGAAACCTCTCCGCCGATAATCGAAGCAGACGAAACCCACATGCAAAACGCACTGAAAAGCGTACCCAGCGATCCAAACTCTCAAAGGAGTCGAGGGTTTCTCTCTGAAAGTGGACAACAGCACCACCGCCGAGACCAGAACAAAGGCCAAGTTCCACACCACGTCCAGCACCAGGATCGGCTTCGAGTAAGCGCAGCTCTCACCGTCACCGTCTCCGTCGCCAAGGAGAATCCGGCGGCGGGCGGCGGCGGCGAAGAGGCGGCGGGGGGGGGGGGGGGGGGGGGAAAGAGAAGGTAGTGGTTGTAGTGGTGCTTATGGTGGGCCCGCGGAGCACCGAATCGGTTCGTCTTCCACTGTGGACGCTGACATTGTTCAATGGTTGGTCTTCGTCCATTGTTGGGTTGGGTTAGAGAGAGAAAGAAGAGGGAGAAATGGGTTAGGAGCTGCTGGTGGAAGAGTTGTTTGGGAAGAGAGAAAAAAAATTGGGCAAGTGTGTTTTCCACTGAGAGAGTGTGGTGCCATTTTCAACTACTAATGGATTAACAAAAGTACGAAAGATTAGGTTGCAACGACGTCGTATTCAGATCAAGGATTTCTGCAGTATCAATAATTATGACAGTGCATTTTATAATTATCTAGACAATTACTCATGTATTAGTGAAAAAAATAACCAAAATTAATTGTGCTTACGAAATATTTTTTGTTTTAATGCTATGAAAAAAAGGATAATTAGGTTACTCAACAAAAAGAGAAAAATTTAAGTTTAACTATTATTTTTTTAACTCTATTATTTATATCATTATACAAAATTTTAATACTACTATAAAAGATAATCTATAAATTACAAAAAAACATAACTTATAGACCACGTAAGATAATCTGCAGTTATAAAAAATAACCTATAAATTACAAAAAATAATCTACAAGTTATGAAAAATAAGCTATATATTATAAAAAAATAATCAAATTATTTGTGATATAAAAGAAATTTACAATATATTTTAATAATGAGATTTTTTATTTTCTCTCAAAAGGGCAAAAAAAGATGATTAGGATTGGAATAACTAATGAGCTATTTGGGGTTTGGGGTCCAATTATGGTGAGGTTGTTGAATTACCCACCTACATGATTGACACGTGCTTGGGAGTAATTTACAGGCAGACAAAAACAATGATTTTCATCTGTTATTAAAAAAAGAAAAAACTGAATAATTTTCATTTCTCATTTTTCAACTTTTTGATTGACATTTTTTGCTTATGCAAGTACCACTTTCATAATTTTAAACCTTTTTAATCAATGTTCCAAACAATTCATACTTTTTTTTATTTTTTATTTTTTTGTTTGAAATTCCAAAGGATTCATAGTTTATACGTATAGAGTTAGTCTTCAACCCCACTGAGTATAAAATGCTATTTCCAGTCTCGCAATTTGAATCGGCTTATATGGAAAAGGGACGGATTGGTGAACGGCAGTCTAAGGTAATTTCACGTATCCTAACATTATATAGTGTAGAGTGAAAATAAAAAATTGTCAAAATGAAAGGTTAAAAAATAGCAAAATGATGTGTAGATTTAGGCCTCGTTCGCTTCACGGATTAAAATTTTCAATTTAAGTTGAGATGTGATATTTTTTAAAAAATTTTAACTATAATAGAAAAAGTTAGATGTGACGTTTTCTAAGAGCTTTTAACTGTAGAAACTTAGAACTGAAAACTCAAATCGATAAAATGAATGAGGCCTTAATGCAACTGCTGAAATTTCCCTTTTCTTATTCTTTTGAAGATCTCGTGCACTTTCCCACGTACACTCCAACGAAGTCGAGCAATTCGACTTGCCCTAGTTTCGAGTGGAAATCCTTGGTAACTTGGCTATTCCGAGGAGCACAAATATGTCTACAACATTATTCATATTTTTTATCCATTTTTTAAAGTCTCAACATGGATAGCGGGAGAAGGATATTCTTCTCGAAATATTTACAAAATACCGACAATGTTTAAAAATATGCACAATATAATATCGATGATGTCCAAAAATATCTATAATATCAGTGATTATCCATTAATATCTAAGATATTTTTAAAAATGTCCACTAAATATTCAAAAACTCCATGAAAATTTTCTTTTGTACATGAAAATTAATTGTGTGGCACATTTTTCCTATTCCTTTCCAATTAAAGGTCTGAATAGTGAGAAAAAAATATTAAAAAGACGTGAGGTGATTCAAATGAGTCAAATTGGATATGATTCTATGGTCTTGAATTTTGATTCATGAGCTTAGCAACAGAGCAAAGTTTATATAGTTATAATTATTCATATAATTCCTAAATGGGGTCTAATTAAAAAGGTAAAAAACAATATGGTTTGATACATTAATGTACCTTCCACCACAAGTTAGTGTTGAAATGTCATACACACCCATGAAACCTACTCATCAAGTAGGATAAAACACATCATATCCAATTTAGGAGTTAACATTGAGAAAAGATCAAGAAACATACACTTGTTACATTAATAACTACCCCCATAACTATTCAAAGGCAATGTATTGGAAAATATATTGTTTAGATCAAGATCGGAACTTACATAATGCTTTCTTACCTTCTAAAAACTTGTTTTGGTATTAAATAAAATATTTGAAATTTATATATAAACTATATCATGTTTGGTAGTTAATTTTTATGTACTCTATTATATTTTGTATTCGTTTATATTGAATATGTAAAATTATATTAGAATCATAATCCGTATATAGTTATCATAATGTCCTATTATACCATGTACCATAACTCTTATATTCCAATAGAAAATGTATTTTATTGTCATAATTAGTTCAAATTAAGTAATGTTGATTGTTTTTAGCATTTGTATAGTTTCAATAAAAAAAGTCTTTAAGGTTTTCTCAAGATATGTATTGTTGCAGCATATTCGTCGACATTGGTAATATTGGTAGTTTCGTCCAAGGATG
Source organism: Morus notabilis (assembly GCF_000414095.1). Lineage (NCBI taxonomy): Eukaryota > Viridiplantae > Streptophyta > Magnoliopsida > Rosales > Moraceae > Morus > Morus notabilis. The sequence continues at coordinate 1,035,367 of NW_010367622.1, forward strand.
AAATGGTCGATATCGATGAGGTTGTCAATATTTTGATTTACGAATAATGTCGATAAAAATGTTGATGTTGACGGATATTCTGGAAAAAAAAAAATATCTTGAGAAAACCTGAAAATTCTTTTTGAAACTATACAAAATGCTAAAACAATCAATATTACTTAGTTTTTACTAATTTAGTAACAAAATAATACACTTTATCGGAATATGAGAGTTATGTTGCATAATATAATAAGAAACTATCATAATTATATATGAATTATGATCCCAATATAATTTTACATACTCATTAAAAAAAGATACAATAATATAATACGATACATAAAAATTAACTATCAAATATAATAGAGTACAGACAAACTTCAAGTCTTTTAATACCAACACGAGTTTCTAGCAAATTGGAAAATATTATATAGGTTATGAGTTTGATTTAAACAATACATTTGCCAACATATCACCTTGAATAATTATATAGGTAGTTGTTAATATTTCACGTTAATGTTTCTTAATCTCTTCTTGTTTGTTTATCCAACTTGATGAGTAGTCTTCATGAGAACTATATGAATGGTTATAACCATTTGAACTTTGCTCAATTTCTAAACTCATGAATTAAAACTCAAGGCCTCAGACGCATCATCAGTTTGACTCATTTGAGTTACACCATGTCTTTTTTTATGTTGTTTTCTACCATTTAGTTATCACAATTTATTACAAAATAATAGAAAAAAAGGGCTTCAAAAATTGATTTTTGTGGGGAAAAAAAGAAACTTTTCTCTGTGTTTTTGGAAATTTTGTGGACATATCCAAAAAAAATATCCTGGGTATTCGTAATATTCACCAATATTAGAAATATTTTTGGATTTTGTAGACATTTTATGGACGCTTCAGGAAAACTATCTTCCCCTCTCTTTCCCTGTTATCTATGTCGAGACTTCAAATATATGGATAATATCGTGAAAATATCGATAATGTTGTGGACAATTTCATACATGGTTCCATTTATATTATTCATAAATCAAAACCTCGACAACCCGTTGAGATCAACATTTTCATCCTTGCTAAGGAGTTAATGAAGGTTGAAGAGTAAGTTGGTTTCTCTTTGAATTCAACCGACTCAATCGATCAAAACAAAAAATAGACATATCTCTTACAATTTCTCCGTTGTAGGAATTACAAGGATGACGTAGTGACTCATAGACCTATAATATCAAATTCTAATAAAATTAAATTGATCAAACTCTTTAATCAATTGATTAATTCCATTAATTTTAAAGTTACTCCACTATAAACTTTGAATTGCATTCTTAATATTACACACATTTATTTACATCAATGAAACATCCATTTGATATAGCCATTGCATGTAAATTGATCTTCCATAAATAATTTATAATTAGAGCTAGGTATAATCCGTTAACCTCTCTAATTATAATTTTATCCTTAAGTATCATTAATTCTCTAATAAATAGTATATTCATGAAACAAATTCATGAACCAAGCTCGTTACATACTCAAGTATCGAATCGAACCTCAAGAGACTTATTTATCTACTAATAGATTTTATCTCATAATATTAACATTCCTGACTACCTACTTCATCATATCTCCAAGATACAAGGAATAGAATTTAGTGATCTTGAAATATGTATCGAGTAAGTCAAAAGACACAAATCTATAAATAGGAGTATACTAATAGCTCAGGATTAAGATCATTATATATATGACCATCAGTAAACTCAATTAGAATTTCTATACTTAATGAAAATTATCAGAAATTGATATTGTGTTTGCGTCTCAGTCTTACATAATCTTATTATGTAAAATACACTCATTTGATGTCCCTTAATATCAACGATGGGGATAAGCTCATTCCATTCGTGATGGGAATGACATGTATTATTATTTTTTAATTAAAAATTATGAGCTTTAATTAAGTTCATTATGGACTCATTTCGATTATTATCCTTAAATATTATCTTATAATATATAACACATATATACAAAAATTAAGGTTATATAAATAATCATAGAATTTTCAATGATACTATTCATAAAGTTTACAATAATACATGGACATAAAATAATGAAATTTCTATTTTATTAAATAAATAATTAAATCCTTATTACATTTCATGTTTTAAGGACGTTATTCCCAATACAACATACCAGTATGCATACTTTCAACAATGTCAGGATGTCACCTTTTGGTACATCAAAAGATACAAGGCAAATATACGGGTTTGTTATTCATCTCAGTACTAAGATAGATTACATATAAGTTGTCGAAAGTGAATTTCTTTATTCAAACAAAATTTTTAATTAAAACAATTCAACTTTGGTCAAATTCAATATATATTCCACTAATTGAACTATATTTACGTCTCTACCCATGAAGTCCCACTCCGACGATCAAGATAAGTTGTCTCTGTCAAGAAGTAGACAACATAACAATCTTAATATAAATATTGCGCCCAAACTTTATTCATTCGATTACGGATCATATAATTTATATTATTATCTTTAGATTCATGTTTAATATGTATATTCTTCACATTATATACATAATTTAAACTTAGAGCGACAATCTCAGACTTTCAGTTTATTTATCATACATTCAACTAATATGAGCCGCACAAAGAGAACAATACTTGATATATGAAATAAATAATACTTTATTGATATCAAAATGTCAAATTAACATTGTTACATTTATTCTTAAAGGACATAAACGCTAATTGGACTCACAAATCATCAGAGTTTTTCTTCTTGTTATCGTTTTCCTTCTTTGGGATTTTCAGAGTCGTTGTCTGCGTCTGAGATGTTGATGAATACCCAGTGCGAGAAAGGCAGAGATAGACCCAAATCACCATTTGCTGCTAGGTTTTTTTCATATCCAATTACTGAGATTAAAAGAATAAAATATGAGTGGTTGAGATTAATCTAGGTTTTTTTATTAATGTTTTATTTAATAATTAGGATATATAAAATGCCAATTATGCCCCTTTAGAACCCTACATGTGACTAACAGATTTCAATTTCTGTTAGTTCTTTAGCATCCGTTTGTAAAAAGGGCTAATTGCAACAGTTATGCAAGTTGAGGGAATTAATTACTAAAACTAAAAAATTTAAGGACAATTTGCTAAATTATGAAGTTCAGAGAGCATTTGCTAAAAACTCTTTAGATTATTGAGAATGAAAAATGAGTGAAGACAATAAAGATTTTTGAGTTTCGATAGTTGCTCAACATGGTAACAAATGAACATCACTGACGTAAGTTTTAAGAAGATGAAATGTAACACCCTTCTAAAAAAAAAGAAGATGAAATGTAACAAAAGTGCATGCAGCTTCCACCGATTAGCATTAAACACAATACAATCCTGTACGAAGAAGAATACAATTAAGGTTCATGAGATATTAGAACAACAATATAATAAGTTTTACTGTATGCCTCGTTCATTTCGCAAATTTGAGTTTTTAATTCTAATTTTGCTACAGTTAAAAGCTCTCACAAAAAGTCACATCTAATTTTTTTTGCTACAATAAAAAACTCTCACATAAAATCACATATCAAATCAAATTAAAAATTTAAATCCGCGGACTGAACCACGACAAAAATTACATGGTCAGAAACATGGCTTGTGCGTCGACGTGCGTGCCAAATTAGACATCAAGCGTCTTCTTCAACGAGTTGGTGTGCGAGCTAGTCTTCATGCTCCTGCTCAGTTTGGCCTAAGCCCCCCTCTATCTGCATGACGACAGGGATCTTGTTGTCGTCTGGCGAGCAATTGATTGAGACGACGAAGAGTCGGGCACATGTTAGTCATTGGTATACTAACTGTGGCGCAAAGATGTTAGGGCGCATAAGATTTAAGAATGTGAGAAGGAAATAGTTGATCATTACTTCTTAGGTCCCGTTCATTTCGCTGATTTGAGTTTAAAATTTGAGTTTTGCTACAGTAAAAAACTCTCACAAACAATCACATCTAACTTTTTTGCTACATTAAAAAATTCTCATATAAAATCACATCTCAACTCAAATTAAAAACTTGAATCAGCGAACTAAACGGGCTCTTAATTAACCCATATCTCGAACTTGACATGGTCTCTGGTTTTACTAATAGCGGTTACCGTTGACAATTCAAATTGATACTCTACTAGTCACAGTAACAAAACCGCAACAACTCTGTCTTATTAATAATACTAATTGGAGCCACGTGTGAGCACATGAGTATTTTTTTTTTTTATACATAAATGTTTAATTTTCAAAAGTTTTAGTTTCATTTCTTAGTTTGATAATTCTCAAAAAAAAAAAAAAAGTTCAGTAGACTTAAGTAATAAAATTAAAAAGAAGACATTACTTAAAAAATAATATTTCAAAAGATTGAGAAAAATAACATAAGATTTAGGGGTAAAAAAGGTAAAAAGAGAAAATAATTATAAGAAATAGACTTAATCAGGTTATTTTTTAGAAATTTCTTCTTTTAGAAGAATAGAGAAATTATTTTAAGGTTATTAAAAAAATATACATTTATGAAGACCACATTTAATAGAATAGTTTTTTAGAGGATTATATTCAAGTAAAATAATTTTTATAGGAACAAATTAAATTAAACGATTTTTTAATGAAGTACATTTGAAATATAAAATATCAATTTTTTAAAAAAGAAATGAAAGAACAAACCAAATACTTTTATTACGCTGAACATACCAAATACTTGATTGTCTTAGACAAGCTTTTAATGGGGTAAAAAGTACAAAAGGACCAAATAAATAATGGTCTCCTACTAGATTTTTAAGAGCTAAGTAAAAAAGTGTTGAAGAAAAGTCACAAAACACCAAAAGACACAAAATACTTAAACCAAGTTTAGTTTTTTTTTTTTTTTTTTTTTTTTTTTTTTGAACGAAAAAAAAATATTAAAAA
>NW_010367622.1:1040309-1044151 GCF_000414095.1 Morus notabilis
TCAGCAGGATCCTACAACGAACGTGTCATAGATCTACGATTGAAAAGCATCGGCCTCTTCCCCTTACACGGCTGCAAACCGGAGACGTCTCACACCTCCAACGGCACGAAGTCGACCACGGTGATCTTTGTGAACTTTCGGCAGTAGCATACAACATAAGGTAAACTACAAAGCAAAACCAAATCCAAATCTACTAAGATCCACCCTACCCATAGAGGAGCACCACCTACCTGCAAAATAAGGCAAGAGAACCAAAAGAAAAGCAAAAACTACACAAGGCCGGGAGGTTAGAGACCGCCAAGAGGCGGCTCATCCAACTCCGATCCCTAAAAAATGTATACTTACTTGCGGCCTCTTGAGGAGAGCAACCCTAGCCACTTAGGCGTGAGCCAAGTTTTTGAGTAGCACCAAAAGGGAACTCTCACTTTTAATATTGTAATATTAATATAACAATAGTAATAGATATTTTATCTTGCTATCAATTATATTACGCTGGAGCATGTAACAAGTTCACTTTGAGTTACATTTTAAAATTATTCTTTTAACATTTTTTCAATAGAAAAGGCTGTTAAAAGTGCCCATGAGTATATACAGTGACGAAGCCAAAAATTTTGGTGAGAGAGACTAACTAATGATAGAGTCAGATTTTTTTTTTTTTTTTTTTTTTTTTGTGGAGCTACTATGAAATTTTTTTTTTATCAAATAAAAAACATATATATTCCAATTTGTCAGTGAGAACACAATTATAATTTTTCTTATACAGTGAGGACAAGACTGAAATTTTATAAGAACTTTATGGTTAAATTAATTATTTAATGTCTAATTGATTATATTTGTTAGGATGCTGTATTTTTTCTATCTAAAAACATTATAATGCATAATTTATACACTTTGCCTAACTTATTATTATGTACTCATTCTTTTTTAAAAGGGGACATGCACACTAGTGAAAAATAAAATTAACTAAGAAACAAGAAACTAACTTTAACAAATAATCCAAGTTATTATTAAGGAAAAAAAGATCTTATTAAGAACTTAGAGATATTATTTAGTTTTGATTTAAAGTAATATTTTTCAATGTTGGGGGAATAAAATATATTTTTTAATTTTTTAGGGGGCTATATAATTATTTGGTATGAATAAGTAAATGTAATTGTAAATATGGAAAAGTTGAGGGGGGGCATAGTATATTACTTTTAACTTACCCTCCATGTGATCTCATCCATTCATTTTTAATCCAACAGTTTAGCTAGCTGTCAGATGAGAAATGGCAAGTTCTTGGTGCCAGATGGAAGCCCATCCACATATATATATATATATATATATATATATATATTATGTTAAATATGCACGTGTATAGCAAGTGCTTTCTACTAGTGTCATGACAAAAGTGTACCATTGTTTTAATCATAATACTTGGGAGGGAACCAATGAAAAACAAAACATATACTAGGAGGGTACAACGCATGCATATACATCAATAAATCAAAGTTGCATATATGTTTGGTAAGTAAATAGTATATGATTCAAGCAGGAGACTGGAGGATCAGCAACTTTTACTTTATATAAATACTAGAAAGTTGATTGGCAAAGATTGCCAACCATTTTAATTACTGGCCTGACATTAAAGTTGCATATTATTACATAATTTGGTATACCCATTAATTATTTACATAGATGATCTAGAAGAGAGAGAGCCAGTTCCAGCAATCCTGATACTGCTTGTTTCTATTAACAGATCAAATGAAATTAAAGAATGTGCAGGCACTACAGCATCTATGTTCTCTCCAGCAGTTTTGAGCAGACTTTTGGTTGGTACAACCTGCATTTAATTTGGTGGAAAGTGTGTGAAAAAAAATTGCAGAAATGTAACAAAATGTGGGGATATTGCTATTCTTTTACTTCTTATAAGATTAGATAAAGACAGAACTTGGACACCAAAAAAGAAATAGCCCCGCAACAAACAAAAACAAAAGGGTTCGAAACAAGGACTAAAACAACAACAACAACAACAATTTGAAGGGATATGTTTGCAGGTGCAATATATAATGGTTTTTTATTTTTCATATATTTTTTTAGATATATATATATATATGGTTACTCTAATATTTGATGGATATCATTAGTTTAGCCGTAAGATATTTGATCGAAGATGGTAATAAATTAAATAGTTGATAAAAAAAAATTATGACCATTAATAAGATTGAATTGTTATCATGTCACGTTATTAAATTTTTATATTTGATAGGTAACCACTATGAAAACATAACTATTGAAAACTTATCCATACATATATATATTGTGTATATATATATACAAGTGCATGAGAATTAATGAAATTGGATTCTTATCACGCCACAACATTAATGAGTGACGATAGATGAAAACTGTAATCATTAAAAACTCGTCAATATTTATTTATTTATTTATTGTATGTTAACACGCGCGCGCGCACACACATTGTTCGTTCAGAATGAGAAACAACTAATAGATAAAACTCGGTATGACCTTATGAGAGGAATGTGTTCAGACAATTTCCAAACGAGGCAAGGCAAGCAACACAAGAAAAACTATACATACTACAAAAAGTGCAGAAGAGAAGGTAACCAATAAAACTTTGAATGCAACCTAATCAAATATCTCATGTAATCACATTTATGAAATAAGATCAAACAGCGAGTATTAAATGGGAAATGAAATTCTCTTAGAAGTGATCATAAAAGGAGCGCCAGTGAGACAAGTTTAGTACAGAAAAGCCTATTTCGTCAAGTATAGGAGTGCATAGAAGCAATACAACTCAAAATTGAGTTGAAATGCAGTAAATGGTTCACAGAGGTTAGTCAAGTACCTTAGTTGGCTCATTGAAAGAATTCTCATCCATCAGATTACTGGATGTGAACACGGTCTTACTTGACCCAGAAAGTCGAACTGTATTCAGATCCAATCCATTTACTGCAATCTTGAGATTTACAGTGTCGCTTCCAAAGTTTACAATCTGCAGAGTCATTAGCCGCCCAGTGAGAAATTTGCAATGCATTGAGCATGAATCGTATTGACCACAATGGATATAGTCCATAACGGATCCATCAATACTCAAAACACAAAATATGACTCTTTTCAAAAGAAATAGAATGTATATTTTAGTCTTTGTTCAGACCATTCTCTAGACCAAAACAAGGGAATATGGCTAGTTACCTTGCATAATAAATGTCAAAATATCAAAGAAATGTATGAAGAGTAAAGAACAAAAAATGACCACATTTGGCAATAGGTGTGGACATCTATAAATAAAACAAGGGGCAATGTATATCGTTAGTGAAAATATGTCAGTTACTTGTTAAGCATACTTGATATAGACTGGGTAAAAGAACAGATTATATAGACGTCAGACATTAAGGTATGTCATTTTGAACATAAAACAAGAAATCGATCATTGCACAGCATAAGATCTCTCAAAGTAAGATGCAACCACTGGTTATACCTTTATTTTAAGGTAAGTTTCGTCATCTTCTGAACTTCTAAAAGAAATAGCGGAGGCGAGTAGCGATGCGTACGAATTTGTTTGTAGTGTTGATTTAAGAAGAGTAGCCCCACTTGATTCTGTGAAAAAACGTTGAACCCAGTAGCTAGGAGTTCCATACGCCTTTGAGGAGTTGAAGACAATTGCATCTGGATTCCACCTTTAATCAAAGAAAGTTTTCCAATTTCATAAACATATTTCACCAGTGTTGTTCCGAGATATTCAATTAATGGACCAACATTTTAAGAGAATGGGATAGATAGATACCGCCTGTCATTGTTATTCACGAAGAGCGGGGCATAGCTCACCATCTCAATGACCT
>NW_010367622.1:1044179-1138762 GCF_000414095.1 Morus notabilis
GAGCGGTGCATAGCTCACCATCTCAATGACCTCACTGGATACAAATGTCAAAAGATTGTTACAGATACTATCAGTTAAGTGCACGTTTCTCCTTGCTGGAAAAAGGTTTTCCATGACAAGAAGTTAGCAAAAAGTTTCTATAGGCATGAACTGACTATTTATTTTTAACAAACTGAAAAAACACAGCGAATTTTTGAAAGCTATACCTGTTTTTCTCTAGCCCAATAAGAAATCCGGCTTCGCCTAGTGCTGCAAGAAAACTTCCCCTACCGGCATCTTTTCCAGTTACGGCATATTCACTTACAAAAGCCTGGAGGAGACTCGATTCAAAGACAACTAACATTGATCAAACCCAAGAAATATCTACATAAATAAAAAATGGCAAATAAAGGATCAACGCACCTTTGGTCCACTACGCAGCGTATGGTCAAAATGATTGCCTCTAGAGAAAATGTCGCTGGAACTTGTGTAAACCTAACCAACAAAATTAAGATATTAAAAGTAACTGTCAGTCCAGAAGGCAAGAAAGAGTAATCATGTTTTTCTAAAACGAGAAAAGTATTAGAAAAATAAAAACAAGTGCTGACAGTAGATGACTTACATGATAATCATACAAATCAGCCGGGTGATCCAACGGTTGAGAAGAAGCATCGCAGTTTGTAATGATTTGGATATCAGGATAGGAACTTTTTATGGCATCATAGAACTTGAGGTAATTTCCTGCCAATTGACAAGTTTTATCAAACGAACTTTAATAACATGTATTACAATTTGGATTTAGAGTCATAATCTTGAACATACAAGTTCGAAAAGACTAACAATTTTCACACTAACTTTTGTACACTGTTAAATCTCATAAACCTCGTTACACTATTTTCTTGTAATTGCTAGAGAAACGATCTGAAATCCATCTTGATAAGAACAATTTTAAGCAGTAAATAGCAATTCACAAACGTAAATTTTTAAGTTCAATCAAATAAACTCATTTGTGGACAACAAAAATGTCCTTCATAACTGATATTTCTATCTATACAAATGATAAACAAGTGGCAAAACATTATCATAAATCAAAGAAATAGACAAACCTCGGTAATTCTTTTTGCCACAGTCCTCATTCCCAATAGCAACATATCTTAAGTCGAAAGGTTCTTGGTGTCCCATGGCAGCACGAAGCGAACCCCATTTAGAATTAGGGCTACCTCTAGCAAACTCAATACCATCAAGGGCTTCCTATAATCAAGAAAACACAATTACAAAATTCAGTATATAAATGGAGTAAACATACATAAGCTGAATAAAGATGAGTATAAAGTGTATTAACAGCAATGGAGACAGAGAATTCAACGGATCAGAAGAAGAGGGAATGAAGTTAACCACTGTGACATAAAAACACATGCCTGCACAAATGGTAAGACACTAGACGTGGAAACTTGGTCATTGTGACTGATTCCTGTGGACCATGGAACAGAGAACAATTACTTCTCGGTCAAATTATAATGATAAGCAAAAAGCCAAAGGCGAAGCATGAATCAAAAGAAAGTACCGTTATTGAATACCCACACTGGCAATGCACCAAGATCTTCTGATAGCTGCAGCAACAAGATATTTTACAATGTCTTGTAAGGAACATATACCGAAAAATCTCAAAGTTTTATAAACTTCATACGTTCATATCCTATACTCACGGACCAAAAGTACCTACTTGAAGAAACTCAAAATAACCAATCCCATCATCGGTCCAGTATGACCAGACATCACCAAAATGCCCAGGCCTCTCTTCCCATGGTCCAACAGTTTCTTTCCACCGGAACGCATTCCTTAACCATTCACCTTCAACAAAACATCCACCTAATACAACATAAAGTACACTACGTAGAGTTAGGACCCTTGAGGATTCAACAAAACACCACTCTGGATAAGACTAAACCCAAACATGGCAGCCACCTAGTCAACATGTTGGTTGTGCACTGAATATGTACATATGAAGTTCCAAACTAAGTTAGAAACAGGCTGTGACAACAAAATAAATTCAATTTTACCAGGAAATCTGAAAAAACGAGGTTTTAAATCTGCCAGCATTTGGACAAGATCAGTTCGGAAACCATGCCCCTGCACCAAAATCACCGCTTTAGAAAGAAACTTTATAAATTAGATAACAAGAATAATGCTAGATCAGCACACATCTTGTCTCAGTTTCTTTAGAAATTGCGTATGCTTTAATAAGTATTCACTGCTTTTGTTTATCTCTTTAAAGAATGAGGGTCCTAAAGTCACATGTTGACTGTTTGATTTAGCCCCACTTTCCTGGGTTTTATTCTGAAAAAGACACAACCCTTATCCTGAAATTTTAAGGTTTGAATTAAGAGATTTCTTTTATGACCTCTCGTAGTGATAGAAGTTCAGTACAAATAGTATCTGCCCAGTTACGATAATGCAAGTGTATAATCTCTCCATTAAGTTCAAGTGAGAACACAAAATTCCATAGCCATGTAACAACTAGTGACATAGATCTATCCACATCTAATTCATCCCAAAAAGGAGAAAAGCTATGTAAATACTGATGACACATCCTCCTGAAATAACATCAAAGAAATTCCGAAGAAATGCAGTACCGTATATGTGTCCAAAGGCATAACTGACACTTGATCAAACCATATCACCCCTTTCCTAGTAGTGGTCAATTGAAGTCTTGAATTACTGTCGCTTCCTTTGGCCTCCAACAGAAACTCCTTCTTTATCCAATCTGAAACTTCACCATCATCAGCTCTGCAACCGTATTAAAATGAACTGCTGATTATTTGAAAGAGACAAAAAAAAAAAAAAAAAAAAGTTTGGAATTGTGTATGAAATTGGTGCTTACATAATGTTCGTAGACGCCATCTTTTGCAACCCATTTGATCCGGTCAATGCTACAGATATATTGACTGCATCGGTTGAACGGACATAAAAAGCCACTTTGTAGCTCTTTCCTTGTTCAATATTCTACAAATACAGAAAGAACACAGAAATTTCAATAAGTAAAACAAACAAAGAATAAAGACTAAACAAAATACAACTGTACATGTGTAATATGTAGTAAAAAGTACTCACCATGCCCCAGTATCCAGGGTTATAAACACCAACACCTTCAGGTGGACAGCTATTGGGACCTTTGCTGTCACAAAGCACGTCAATTCTCAATGCTATCTTATTGCGTTCAAAGCATGAAGAGCGATGATACAATCAAAGATGACTCATCTCCAATAATAGTCCACGGATCAATGTTTGAGGGAATATTAGGGCCCCCGGCTTCAAAACCTGGGAAGAAAGGTTCATGAGAAACCCCAAATTTCCAATATTTCAAGACCAACATGACTGTCATGGACACTTAAAAAAGGATGAGTAATGTATTTGGAACCAACCTCTGTTGCTTACAAGCTCAGCCCAAATTCCACCAGCACCAGCATGGTTAATCTCCTGCAGTAAAAGAACATATATTTTTCCAAAATCAACAACCCTTCAACAAGAAAAACACTAAAATGCTAATAAAACTTAGCATAAAAGCTCAACTGAAAAAGTCACTCGTGTCTTTTAAGCCAACACATAGAAGCTCATAATAAAAAATAAAGGTACAATCAAAAAATTCCAGCTCGAACAAATGTATAATATAAACAAATCAAATAAAAAAATAAAGAAAAGAATACATATATAAGCATGTGAATGTGCTTACATATATCTATATCCATGAAACAAATGAAGCAAATTGCAAGCAAACCATGGTCAGGCAGCAAAGCATGACGAAAAGAAACCAAGCCGACACATTGTACATTCCTAAAGAAACTGAAGAAAACATGACCATTTCAAGTCAGGGAATGAACCTCAAAGAATAATCCGAAAAATGTTTCGGATATTGGTTGCCCGGATGCTTCAGAAGCATTCACTTGCAGCGACGCCGTCCGGGTTGCACCAAGCTCAGAACCCGAGCATTGATATACAAGAGAAATAAGCAAATACAGTGGAAGGAGACTGTGAGGGGCCTTGCTATTAGCCATGTCTAATTCACCACATCCAATCTTGTCAAAACCTAATAAAAGCAACAGAAAGAAAGAGACCTGTTATAGTCACATTCTGATCCATTTATGATTAAACACATAGAAACGTGAAACAGAAACCACATAATGAACTTTTGGTCATAAAAAATCCAAATTTGCATATGTATTACAAACCTTTCAAATGTGCATTCAATAAAAAAAAAATAAAAAAATAAAAAGAAACAGGAAAAACAGATACCAAATTCTGCGTCTAACAAACTGACATATTCAAAGAGACCTAAGCCAAAGAGTTAAACCAAATCAAGGAATAACACCAAACATACAAAGAGAGAACCAATCAAAGGCTCCAACAAAATATCAGAACAGAACACAGTCACACACAAAAGCTCAAAACCAACTCCACCACCATAGATGATTGCGTATAAGAAATAAGCACATAATACACACCAAAGACAAAATTAGTTCGGAAGTTCCAATGACAAAAAAAAAACAATACCGATATAGATTATATAAGATGTAAAAATGATCAAAGCGGAACAGAAGAATCATACACTATAACTTAAAAACTGATCAACCACGAAAGTGTTGCGTGTAAGAAAGCAAACAAAACAATTACCGTAAAGCAAACAAAATCTGTAATTTGCAAGTCCCAAGTGAGTATTTTGTGCTTTTGACTTCTTTCTGTTTATCTTCTGAATCCTCTCAAGACACAGGGAGAGAGAGAGTTATCTTTATCCAACTGACAAATGTGATTAGCAATTATTTATTTATATTGATTATTAATATTATTAATATATCCGAGGAGTGAAGTGAAGAATGATTTTTTGTCTTTGCTTACACGTAAGCTAAGCAGCATTTCTGGCCCCACATCATCACCACTTGGCTGTGGAATAAAACTAACCGAACGACTGAAAATGAAAGGAAACCCCATTTTTCCTGATTTTGCTTTGTTCTAAGATTTTTGTTTGGTGTGGGTCTCATTCAGGGCCCGTTTAGTTTTAATTTAAATTTTTAATTTGAGTTGAGATGTGATTTTATGTGAAATTTTTTTATTGTAATAAAAAAATTAAATATAATTATTTATGAAAGTCTTTTTACTGTAACAAAACTCAAATTAGCGAAATGATCCCAGATGATATTCTGATCTTGGGCTCAGCTGTTGTGTTCGTGTTATGATCCCAGATGATGTTTTTCTCGAGGAGTTAAGTTTGCTTCTTTTTTCTTTTTTCTTTATCTTTTTGCTGGAAATTTTCATTTTCTCGTCTTTTCTTTTTGGTTGGTAATGCTAGTCGAGTAATGTTTCTTTTTTGACGAGTTACTTCTGCTTAATAACGAGTTATTGCGGACCAGGGAAATTGCAATTAATTGGGATTTACGTAGGATTCCTTTTTTTTTTTTTAAAGGGGATTTACGTAGGATCCTTGCGATTAAACAAAAATGGACTTTTTTTTTTTTTTGCGAGGTAAAATAAATCTTTTGGTTTCTAGAAGAAAAAAAAAGCTCTTTTGGTTCAGAAAATAATGGTTCTTTTTTTTTTTTTTTATGGAAATGGTTCGGTTTTTGGAAAGTTCATTAATATTGGTTTCATATGTTCGAGTTAAAAAGTGGTGCAAAAAATTGAGTTTGAATTTTTGTTAAAAAAAATATTATAGTAAAAATTTGTGTCCTCATTCGAACTAATGAAACAATCAAGTCTAATTTACTGGATCATAAATTCAAGATTGGATATTCTTCATGATTAAATTTAAAAATTTTAGAATTTACTAGATTTTTAAGGCAGAGTTTGTCAGACTTAATTATATCAAATTCAATAAAAAACAAGTTCAGGATTTATCTCGATTTACCCCATAACCTAATTTTTAAAAAGTAAGACTTACCAAATTTAATTTTATGAAATCCCAAATTAAATACATTAACTATCAATATCTACTTATTTAATACTAATTTCTTATTTACATAATATTTATTAATTATTTTTAGTTAATAAACACATTTTTTGAACTTCAATTTTTTTCAAAGTTAAAAGGATCAATTTGTTACATATTATGATAAATAATTTACGAATTAAAGATTTGAAAATGCATTATTTACTATAAATTTATTTTTAAAATAATCAAAAATAGGTTTGTTTTCAAGGAATAACCAAGCATGGATGTTGGCCTACTGAGGTTTGTCAAATAGTAGATAACATTTTTCTTTATTCAAATAATCCTTTTATTGTTATCAGCAAAAAATAATAATAATAATCCTTTTATTGGAGTTTAGAAATCGTCGCCATTGATTATAGACATCAAGTTATAACCACGAATTGTAACATCAAAAAGCATTTTTTTTAGGGACAAATCACTTTCAAAATCTGTGTATTTTTCAAAAGAAAAATACTTCGGGAACTTGTATTTTTAATGCATTAAAATGCTATCTTGACCATTTAAGATGTAATATTTGGATACTCTAATATAGTTTTTTAGAAATAAAAATGTCATTAATATCCTTAAAAATTGTAGTAAATAACATATTTTTAAAACTAAATTAAGTAAATAACATAGTTTAAAACTATTTAAAGTAAATAGCAGTTTAAGTGATAAATAATATTTATCATGTAATAAATGATTCATTTACGACTGGTAAAAAATAACATATGTGATAAAAAATCTTTAAAAATCTTTATTTACGTAGAAAAAAAAACTTTTTACCAAATGTAAAAAGAAAATTTATGTGAAAGAAATGGTAAATAAACCATTTACGAGGTAAATGATTCACTTATCACGTAAATTATTGTTTATTTTAGATAGTCTTAAAATGTGTTATTTATTTAATTTAGTTTCATAAATCTACTATTTACTACATTATCTAACTAAAACTAATTTTTAAAAATAATTTCAAAGTTTATGAAACACGACTTACAAAAAAGTTAGATCTAACCCTACAGCCAGAGACAAAGCCGGGATTTGATTTCAGTGAGAGCACAAATAAAATAAAATTTATAAATTAAAATAAGAAAAAAAAATAAAACTTCTCTATAAAGTTAAAAAGTTTATTGTTGTGCATACTTCAATATAACCTGAACCTTAAAAAATTACAAATAAACATAAACATACAATTAACGTCATAATAAAAAAAATCATATCTTTATAGTATTTGATTAAGGATTAATTAAAAAAAATTTCTCAAAATATGACTCTTGTAATACTTTGTTTCTCAAACTTTAAAAAGTAACATATCCAAACTTTAAAAAGTAACACCCGCTCTCCCAAATTTTTTTTTTGTTAACAGCTTCATCCCTTCTGTTATATTAAGTGATAAAATTTGTCACCTTTCACTTATTTGATCATTTTAGTAAGAATACCCTCCTAATCAGATAATCTCCTATTTTTATTCTTTTGTTCCCCATTTTCGTTATTGCTTCTCATTTTATTCATCCATGGCAAGTATCTGCAGCAGCGAAAATACATGGACGCGATTCAACAGTTGAACACCATCAGGTCCCATATGAGTGCAAAACTCAATAGTTGAACCTTCGTTAGACCTCTTGATCTCCTCTCCATAATCAAACAGAGCTACAAATTGCTCATCAAATGTGCCTTCAATTTTTTTGGTAGCTGCCCACTTTGCCCGATATGATACATCAACAACAATGTCGTTTTGCAAATGAAAAATTAAGTCAATCGGTCAACATACCGGTCGGACAACCAATTTGAAGTCACAAATCTGTTTTTATTCTTCCTCCCACATCTATGTTCAGGGTTATAAGTCTTGATGAGAAAAGCATTAGAGTCACCGTAATTGCTGATGAAGCACACCCACTATTTCCCTCTATTCAGCCATTGGGAGTGATTCAATAGATTTCTTAGAATGAAGCTTGAATTTCTCCTCAACTTTTTTCTTTTTCTTTTAGCAGAGTTCTAACCTTAAAACCCAAATTCAATGGGTCTCTTGCATTATTTTTTGAGTTTTCTTTTAACGCATTTTTCATAACCTAAGGTCCCGTTTTTTTCGCTGATTCGAGTTTTGCTACAATAAAAAGCTCTCAGAAACAGTCACATCTAACTTTTTTACTACAGTAAAAAGCTCTCACACAACATCACATCTCAACTCAAATTAGCGAACCGAACGGGCCTTAAGTTTCTCGCAGGTCATTTTATCATATTACCCTCTTTATATAGGTCATATGCCTCTCACTTAAGAGATTTTATGGCTCATTGTAATAGAAGGAGTAAAGTTGTTAACAAAATAAAGTTTAGAAATAACGAATGTGATTTTTTAAAGTTCAGAGAATAAAGTGTTACATGAGTCATAGTTTGAGAGAAATTTTTGTAATTATTCCTTTAATTAATGAACTTGTCACATATCTCAGTTAATATATGATAGTGGATAATTCTTATGATTTTTTAGAGAGAGAAATTTTGCTTTTTAGATGTGGGAGAAAATAAATAAAAGAATATGGAGGGATATCACTGGGTGTGAAAAGCAGAGAGAGCGGACACATTTTTACCATTTAAAATTGATTTAAACTGTTAAATTTAAGGAGTACACTAAATTTTAAGTTGGACAGTTTTACTCAGTTCAAATAAAAAATACAATTCAAACTGTGTATTTACAAACACAAATTTAAATTATGCTCACTCTTCAAACTGAATTGAACTAAGCTAAATTAGTTAAATAAATAGGAGCCATATTATTCATTTTCAACTCCTAATTAGGAAAAGATATACTGCAACAACTGTCCCGATTTGATAGCTGAAATCATGGAGGTATAACTGTTAGACCCCGAGATTCAGGGATAAGGGGATGATCTCCTCGAAAAGTGGAGATAAGATCTATGATCTTTAAAAGGCTTATAAATAGAGCTTGCTTCCTCCGTTAAGTTTTTTTTACGCACTATTCCAAAAGAATTGTAATCAACAAATTTTTATTTTCTTTATCTTTTCATGCAACGATAATTCTTGATTAATCTATAAAAAATTACTGTGAGTGTTCCGGAAGAGTTAATCTTTAGTTGACTAAAATCACCCGTCAACAACAGTAGCCTATAAAGGATTTATTTTGGCCAGTGTGGGCACGTGCCCCTACTGGTCCCTACCTGGCTCGTGCCTGCAGCATCTTTAACAAGCTTGCACTCATCTTACTCTATCGAGAGATATTCTTACCCACGTGTATGGATACTGTGTATGCTATATTGTAAAATACATGAAATTTAACATGAAGGTAAAACAAGGTAAAAGGTGTGCGCACGCACATGTACGCTTGTGTGTCTGAATCAAGTTTTGTTAAAATGCTCATGAAGGATTAAGAGACAAAGTTGGGATGAAGAGAATAGACGAAGAAAAAGAATAATGTTCTTAGGATTTTAATGTTTTGGTGTGTTTTTTAGTTTTTAGATTTAATTTTAGAAATTTAGTTTCATGTTGTTAGAGTTTACCCGCTCTACCCCGTCTCGTTCGCATCCCTAACTCCACTTAAGATTTTGAGTTAAGCTTTGAGCTTCTTCATGGCCATCTTGTATAGCAGTAGAGCAGCATGTTTTGGTCCGCCCAACCCAGGCCCGAATAGGTCAGGTTGGCTCTGACTGAAGAAAAGGTCAGTGCAACCTAATTGGAAAGCCCATCCGGATCAACCGAAAACTTTATAAGGTAATTTTATTTTATTTTTAAGAAAAAAGAACTAATCGAGTCAAATTGGTCCATCCTGAAAAGACTTTTATACCTAGAACCTCAGCCAAACCTAGTCCTTAGGCCAATGTCCGGTCAAAATGATGGATTTGTCAGCCCATTTAGCCCACCTCATACTTACAGCTTTAGATAGAAGGAGCCAAGAGGTGGATTCAAACTGATGGACGGCTCTACCAGGGCATCGACCTAGGGAAGGGCTTGGCTGGCGTGGGGGGTGAAGAGTAGGGTGTGAGGTTAAATTAGGCCCCGTTCATTTCGCTGATTCGAGTTTAGAAATCGAGTTTTGCTACAGTAAAAAGCTCTCGCAAACAATCACATATAACTTTTTTGCTACAGTAAAAAGCTCTCACATAAAATCACATATCAACTCGAATTAAAAACTCGAATCAGCGAACTAAACGGGCCCTTAAGATCTATAACCTTTGTAAAGAAAATTAAATTTTTGTATTTTTAAAAATTGTATCCTAGTGTGGTGGCTGGAGTGCTCTTTTTTTACCCGCTAAATTATCATTATAACAACAACAATAACAATAAATAAAATAAACAAATAAACAAAAAATAAAATTTTTTGGACACACGTATGCAAAACTAGTGAATGAATAACAAAGACCCTTTTTTTAGCCAAAGGGATCATTTTTGTCATTACACCCTCCTATCATCTATAACAGAAATTTTGGAGCCCACCCGTAGGACAAAAACGAAAAGATGATCATAGATTCAGGCGAACCACCATAAATCTAACACTGCACAATCTATTGATCGCACAAGAGCTTATATATTAGGGCTGTTAAGATCTGAATTAGGAATATTGGGACACACTTGTTATACAAGACCACCAATCTTTTTAACTTGGTCTAGCTTAAAAAAAAATGGTCTAGCTTGCTGAACTGTTTTTGTCAATGGAAGCTTATTAATGCAATTGATTCGTTGGTTCAAATTTTATTGATATAAACTTTAATTCAAATTATATGGTTTAAATTGTAGTTCGAAATGTACAATTAAAATTTTAATTTGAACAGAGAAAATAATTCGAATTTGTGTTTACTAAGTGTGAAAAGCAAAGAGAGCGAATACCTTTTTACCGTTTAAAAATAATTTAAACGGTTAAATTTAAGGAGTTACCTAAATTTTAAATTAAACAGTTTAACTCCGTTCAAACGAAAAATATAATTCAGACTACGTGCTTACTAAACATAAATTTAAATTATACTCACTATTCAAACTGAATTGAATTGAACTAAACTAATTAAATAAATAGGAGCCATATTATTCATTTTCAACTCCTAAAACCGTGGTTTGCCCGCCGCATTTTCTAAGTTCTAGTAAATCATGTATAACTAGAATAAACATCATGCAGCTCCTACAAATAGTCAAGCTTTTGTTTGTTGTTCACGCTGCAAAGACTTCTACGAATAAGTATATTCCAGAAAAAGAAGCAATAATTCTGGATGCCAAATATCAAGATAATATGCCAAAAAAAAAAAGTGACACATGAAGTGCTTGACATAGACTTGGGATAATCTTCTTTATCAAAAAAAAAAAAAAAAAAAGAAAAAAAGAAAAGACTGATTAATCTTGTTTATCAAAAAAAAAAAAGAAAAGAAAAGAAAAGAAAGCAATAATTAGTTGGATGTTGCCACACGTGTTTGACTAATTATATCCATTTTGCACGTTAATTAAAAGATGAAGACAAAATTATAGGCGAAAATTATCAAGTCGCAATTGTGATAAGAATAAAAGTTCCAAGTCACAATTGCAATAAAAATCAAAACTGAATGATGCGCGTTTACACTATTTAAAGCTAAAGCGTCCAAGAATTGCTCGAGTACCTATATATGACGTAGAAGGTTTGTATTATTATTTAAAGCCTTGCCTTTCACCCTAAAATAAACGAAAGCAAAAAAAGATATCTAAGAAGTTAAGTGACATATACTATGAAGGGAATTTGATCATGACTATTCATGTGCTAATTTTAAGTTGTGGGTGGCTGGCTGCCTAGCTTTTGAACTTTAGCAAACTTGGACTACACTCTACTGTTAAGTATTTAGATGAGACATAATTGCTGTGTTTGAAATTGATTTTGTTTTTATTTTTAACGTTTTAAAAAAAAATGAAAATGATTCTAAAATGACGTTTGACACAATTAAAGACAAAAAACGTAAATGAAAACAATTTTAGTTTAGTGTAAAATGAGAGATAAATGAAAAATGACTTTTAGTCATTTTTTATTTTTTGTTATCGTTTTTTCCTCTCTCAAACAGAAAGAGACATTAGTGAATTTTTTTATACTGAAAACAATCTCTTGATAAAATTATCAAACGCATTTTAAAAAATAATTACTGTCTGAGATTAAAAACGTTTTCATTTCTATTTGTATATAAAAAATAAAATTATTTTAGAACGAGTTATAAATGTGCTCAATATTTTTGTTCTATCATACATGAAATGCAACACAATTTATTTTATCTCAAAACCAGAAAGTCGTGGCATGAGAAAGGTTTTTTTATTTTTTTTATTTTTAATATAGAGGCCTTGATTTTAACGAAAGATTAGAAATAAAATAGCAGTGCCATTATCTCTTTTAAAAAGAACGAAAGAAAATTCTCTATATCTCTTTTACCTTTTATATATAGTTAAAACTTTAAAAGAATTGTGAAGTTATTTGTTCCACATGGGGATTCGTTGCCGCCAATTTTGTGCCCCCCAATTTTTTTTTCCTTTCTCCTCTTTTTAAGCGTTTTTACTTGTGATTTGAGTTGAGTATATAGATTGAAGTTAATTGTATCTTTTTCCTTTTCTCTTTTTTTCTTTTTTTCTCTCTTATTTTTTTATTTGTTAGTTGAGTGAAACTTCAATCTTCTCCTTTTCTTCTTTTTCCTCTCTTATTTTGTAATTGTATCTTTTAACTTTTAATTTTTATATAGTTTCAAATATATCTCATTTAAATACTTTTTTACGGTTTTTTAAAATATATTTTTAATTACCTTATTAAATTAATTTATTCTCAAATGTGTTGATAACTCTAGAAATTAGAGTTATTTTAGACATTTTTAGGCTTATAGTTGGCTCATCCAAAGGCTTTAGTGGTTTATGTTTATGTTTTATTTGTTCAATTTTTGGTTCTTGTAATGCACTCTGCTAAGATTTATTTGTGTGCTATCTCTATGGTGTTTATGAAGAAAATTGAATTAAAGAAGGTTGATTTGTGCCTAAAGAGCGTTGGTGTGAACTGCAGGAGTTGTGAAGAAAAATGCTACAGCAAAAATATGACAGCAGACAGTTAGTGGATGACGTCAGCACATGATTATGCAAGAGAAATAGAACAAAGTACACAGAAGGTGGAATTAGAGCTTAGTCAGCTGGACCCAATTACTCAGTAGGAGCCACCTCAGCGTCCTTGGTTTTCCTAATGAGTAGTACACTCATTTTTCCTTAGTAGGAGCGCCGCAGAGAAGAGAAAGAGGAAGGAAAGAAAAAAAAGAAGAGGAGTACCGAGTGAGCTAAGAGAGCATAGACCAGAGAGGAGAAAATAGCACCAGAGAAGAGAAAAAGGAAAGTAGTACTTGGAGGAGTCGATTTTTCCAGTCATTCTCAGCTTGTGGAAGCTCGTTGAAGAAGGACATGAGAGAAAAGAAAGCTTGAAGGCTCAATCATGTTAAAGTATAAAACTATTGTTAGCCCACCTCCTAACAGCTTAAGCTTTTGGGATGGATTGGTAAACTAACATGGTATCAGAGCGGGAGGTCCTAAGTTCAAACCCTCGTAATTGCACTCTTTATCCCCATTTAAAAATTGACATGTGTTGGGTTTTTAATATATACTCATTATCTAGCCCACACGTGAGGGGGAGTGTTAAAGTATAAAACTATTGTTAGCCCACCTCCTAACAGCTTAAGCTTTTGGGAGGTGGGCTAACAATAGTTTTATACTTTAACAAATCCAACTGAATCTCCCTTTCTCTCATATGTTGTATTTCAATTCTCCTTTAGTTTACAATTTTGTTGAACAATGATACATGCTGATTATTTGGTTTTTGTAAATCTAATTATGAGCTAGATTTACTTGGCTAGGATGATAAAGTACTTGGATCTATAATTGAAGTTGTGTATGCTCACTTTATTATATTCATGCTAATTTGATTTATTCAATATAATCTCCTATGTTAGTTTTTATTTATTGACTGGTCATTTTGAACAAAATACCGTGATTGCAATTTGTTGAAAAGTTGATTGGAATTAGACTAATATTAAGCAGTTTGAGTTTAGCTTAATTTCATGCATAGATCTAGCTAACTTGCAGGTAGTATAGGAATATACACTTGCCTCATATAGCCCAATTAAAACCCTAGCTTAATGCAACTTCTCTATTTTAATTTTTCATAGGAATACGTTGAAATTGAAATAAAGAGGTGAAGTCATAAGTAGATCAGAAGACTCTTGTGTAAATTTTCATTTCAGATCAACTGACAACATTGCTATAACAAAGTTGTAGTATACATAGCCCAAGTTGTAGAAAAGAAGAAATTGAGTCACAGTCTTTCCACCATAGATTGATTTTTGTCTTGAAATTTTCAAGGGAAAAACTCAGAAAAAAATATTATAAAATAATATTTGGGTAAATGTGAATGGTGCCCACTGGGCCATAGGCACTGCCCGGGTAAAGGAGATTAAAAGTTTAATTGAGGGATCTTTAAGTTGATTCGGGTTTTTAATTTAAGTTGAGATGTAATTTTATGTGAGAATTTTTTATTATAGTAAAAAAATTAGATGTGATTGTTTCTGAGAGCTTTTACCATAACAAAACTCAAATTTTAAATTTAAATCGATAAAATGAACGATATCTGAAATTAAGAGCTGTCGATACTGTAGTTAATCCCATTGGTTAGATGGGAAAAACACACCCATTGATGTTTGATATTGTACTTTAATATTTTTTTGGCAGCTCTGGATTTTGGTCCCCTAGTCATAAAAGTGACGATTGAAATTGCAAAAATAACCTTAACTTTTTGTCATTTGCAAGTTGGACGTTATGGAACATAAAAATGTTTGCGGAAGAATGATGTATATTCCATTGATTATGATTAGCTATATATACAAATAAAAGAGACATCTGTGAGCTGGTACAATAAATGGGAATATCAATCAAATCCCTAAGAATGAGAGAACTACCTAAGAGTAGATTATTACAATTATGGTGAATTTTTCAAATTTTTTACAATTGCGCTCTGTCTAATTTGTCCATTTTAGCCACAAAGACATTGTAAAATTTTTGTTCAGTACGTAGTAGATTACGAGTGATTTTGACCGCATCTATCTTCGTTTTGATGCGCTTGTAAAATGCGGTAAAAATTGAGATGTTACCTACTTTTTAGAACAATACTTAATGGCACCCACGGTACACATGAATATAAATTGAGTCCTATATTATTGTGATATTCAATACTAGTGCTGTACGAAGTTTTTTTTTTTTTTTTTTTTTTTTTTTTTTGGGATTTTTTTTTTTTTTTTAAAATTTTTTTTTTTTTTTTTTTTTTTTGGGCATGTTAGTTCTATTTCATTTCTCATTTTTTCAAAAAAAAAAAAAAAAAAGAGTACACAATAATAACGATCTAGTAGTTATTCAATTAAATATTTATGGACGGAATGCGTCTTTTTCAAAACGAATACATTATATAGTACCTGATCAAATATGATCGCAAAGATTAACATTTAGTGATAGAGAATAAAATTAAAGAAATTAAAGTAATTAGTATAGACTAAGCACCATGCAAAAACTGTTGAGTTTCGCTTCATGAAAAAAAAAAAAAAAGAAACTGAGAACTACGTACTTAGTAGTGGCTGTGACAATGTGATCACTGATCAATGAACAAAAAATATGATCTGTATATCATCAAGAATATCGAATGCAAAGAAAAAATGAAAAGAAAATTACTAGTATGTATACACTAACAATACACCGTTCATATTTTACTTCTGTGTTGGCTTAATGACAAAAAAAAGAAGATGAACTTAACTTATAAAGACAATGTGACAGTGTGATCAATTAATATAGAAATTTATACGGAAATATCATCAAGAATGCATCATTTATAGTGGAATATCATCAAGAATTAATGTCTAGAATTAACAAAGAAAAGATAAGATTAAAAGAAAGTAGTATTAAAGAAGTACCGTTAAAATGGAAAATTACTTCTGTTTGGCAGCCTAGAAAATTAGAAAGCTATTATATTTAGCTAGTTTCGGTAGTATTGGCCGCATCGGACGTTGTTGGTAGATTATCTTCTGCGCTTGTGAGATTGGCGAGAGCAAAGCATGGATTTCAATTTCGGCTCCAGAAGAACCAAATCTGCAGAATATCATCTTTCTTGAAGCCATTCCTCTCGGCGATCTCGCGCCATTTCTTCTTGACGATAGTAAACTCATAGAGGCTAAAGCTTGTGCCATAACAACACTTTCTGATAGGCAGAATGGACTTGTTCAAACACGTACGGCTCAAAGAACGTTACGTCGACATCTTGAAAGCCCTTCAAATCGTCATGATGATGCTTCCATCTCAAAAGAGCATTGATATCCTCCTCCTTCAAGAACTCATCCGATTCGTCGAGCAAGTAGATGACCGGCATCGAAATCCGGTTCTCGAGGTCGCTCTCGGAAAGTCTCTTCCATAGAAGAAGCCTCTCGCCATGTCCACCCGTTTCTTGAACCACCTGTCTCACCCATTTCCGCGTCCCGGCCAATGGCTGCTCATGATCATCTGATTCGGAGAAGTACTCAACATTCTGGTTAGAGAAGTCATGAATATTGTTGCGAAGATAATCTTCTTTCAAGGAAAGTTGTTGATTATCAAGAACTTCATCTTCAAACTGGTAGTATATGATATGGTTGAAGAATCGGGGTGACCTCGTATTCCCAGTGAAATTAATGCTGTAATCGGCCTCGCTTTCAAACTTGTCAGGACACGACCATTCCTCTGTCTTCTTCATCTTCTTGAAAAGAAAAAGAAAAGAAAAAAACTCAAGGATCAGAGAGAGGGAAGTGAGTGAAGAAAGTGAAAGAAAAAAAGACGTAAACGAAAAAATTTCTGGTGGGTTATTTCTGGTGTGAATATATATGGGTGACTAGATCAGGCCGATTATGGGTTATTCTCTTTTCTGAGAACTACGCCTTGAGAACATGAATCTCAATCAGAATTCGAATCCACGGCGTAAACCAACAAGTAACATGATAAGAGGTTACTGAACATGAAAAAGTCCAGTTGTCCAAGTATTTGTTGAGTTATCAAAGTATTTTACATTAGATGATTAGAATATTGGTGAATTAAATTCAGAAAAATAAAACAAAACTGTGGGTGCATTTGGAATTGGGTTTAAAATGATTTTATTTTTAATAAAAAGTAAAAATGAGATTGATTTTGAGAATCATTCAGGGACCGATTCTGAAATTGCGTTTGGTTAATTTTTTAACAGATTATTTTGAGTATAATAAAAAAATAAAATATTGTTTATTAATTAATATATTATAATATTATTGATAAGTACTAAAAAATGAAAACAGAAAAGTGAGAATAACTTTTAACTGTTTTCTAATTCATTCTAAAAAATCATTCTCACTATTTTTATTTTTTAAACATTTAGTAAATAAATATTGTTTCGTTTTCATTTTCATTTTTTATTTCTCAAAAAAAATAATGAGGAAGTATGTTTACATTTGATTTGATTATAGATGCATATGTATGTTTGGAAAAAACTTCTAAACGTTGAGCTCAACAGCTGCAAAAACAATAATCAGCAAACATGTGAAAGACATTGATAATATATACACACCTATATATACTAGTTGGGAGACGTGCGGAGGAGCACGTGCTCCGCATGTGTGGAGCACGTGCTTGTTCTTCTTATGAATTGTATGTGTATTTTAAGTATAGTTTGTTTTTCTCGCTTGTTTAAAAGTAGAAGTTTTTTTGTTTGAAAAAAAAGAAACAGATTTGGTGATAATTATATTATACAAAAGATTTGATGAATAAGGTTGTATTGCTCTGTGAAATAAATTAAGAGAAACGAGGTTGAAGGACTGTATCTACTTCTTAAGCAAGCAGAATTGGGACTACAAAGGGTTTAACAAAGTGATAGCAATAATGAGGTTGAAACAAAGAAGAAAAAGCATATTAGCAGTGTTCAACATCCACAGCGAACATGCAAAACGGGAAGCATACTCGAGAACATTTCCCTTTGATTGTTTGTTGACGAGTGTAAATCTCTGCCAAGCTGCAACCATTGTAAGGAAATGAATTATCGAAAGAAGAAATATATAGCCAGGAAGTGTTCAGATCATTGGTCTGTTTAGTTCGTTGATTCGAGTTTTTAATTTGAGTTGAGATTTGATTTTATGTGAGAGCTTTTTACTGTAGCAAAAAAGTTAGATGTGATTGTTTGTGAGAGCTTTTTACTGTAGCAAAACTCGAATCAGCGAAATGAACGAGGCCTAACTTAAACACACGAATTAAACAGATTCATATATTGTGATTTGACACAAGTTGAGACGCTATTTTGTCTACTGTAACCAATGCAGGCTCTACTGTTATAGCGTATTTTTGGCAGACCTAGAGAGGGATACATCTAAAGAAGATAAATAATGTGGCCACTAACATAAAAACTATCGGAGATCGTTGATAGTAAAATCACATTCATACCAAGTAATCACATGCGGACTTTATGATTATTCACAAAAAAAAAAAAAATATATATATATATATATATATAGGATGAGATAAATTTCAACTTTATCCTATTATTTAATTTTGACTCAAATTAAAAACCCATATAATTTTTTTTTTATAAGAAACGAGAGAATATATTAAAGAAGGAAAAAAGTACAAAAGAAGACACCAAAACTAAAATACCCATTAAATTCAAACTGTAAACATATTTAAATTTAAATTTGATAGCTTGTCCAACAAGTAACTAAATAATTTGCAAAGTAAATAACTGAATCACAAATGGATTCTTCCCTATGCTTTGGCATGCAATATATGTGATTCCACTATATGTGTGTTTTAAAAATTAATTTTTAAATGATTTCATTATTTAAGAATCAAATTAATCTTATAATCAATTATATTGGCTGACATTAATTCCCATAAATGCATCTCGTCTAACAATTAATACAAGATGATGGGAGAAGCTATATATAAACCAATAATTTCAGACTCCAATAAATTTAATAATTAATTAAACACTTTAATATAATAATTATTTGTATTAATTTAAAAAATTACTCCACTATAAACCTAGAATTACACTCTTAAAATTAGAGATGTTTAATTATTTCTAAGAACATGAAGCGTTCGTTTGATGTAGTTACTACACATAGATTATTTTTTCATAGATAATTCATAATTAGAATTAGTATAACTCGTTAATTTCTTTGATTACATCTTTATTCTTGAGCACTATTTATTCTTTAATAAATAATAAATTTATAAACTTAATCACGAATTGAGGGCTCTTGCTATTTCAAACCTAATCAACACTCAAAATAATTATTTATCTACTTCTTTATAAAAAAAGAAATATATTTTATCTCATATATTAACATTTATGGTTACTTATTTCATCATATTTATAATATACAAGAAATAAGATTTGTTAAACTCAAAATTCATACTAAATATATCAAAAAATATAATTTCATAAATAAGAGTTTGTTAATAACTCATAAATTATTTGTGTGTATTTTTTTCATAAACTCAATTTAAGAATTTAAATTTTAAAATAAATTTATATGAGAGAAAATATTACAATATAAAAATTAAATTTAAATTTTTACGAAAGACTTAAAAAGTTTGAATTGTGAAAATATCAGCACGGATAGAGCTGCCACCTTGTACCAATAAATACCCTAGCGGATAATTATGCACCAAATTTAATAATTCCGGCCACAACAGATCCAACGGTGCCAATCATGCCATACTTCATCCCGACCCTTCATTTCCCTAACATTAATTCATTTTTCTTGTCAAAACAAAATTTGAAAGGGGAAAAAAAAAAAAAAGAAAAAAGAAAAAGGTCTTCCGGTCTCTGTGTCCACGACAGGCTCCGCATCTCTCTGCCGTGCTGCGAGGTAGAGCTCTTCTTCTTCTTCTTCTTCTTCTTCTTCTTCTTCTAGGGTTTTCTCTATCAGAACTTTGGGTCTTTTGACATTCCTTTCTGCAAGGTAAACATACGAGCTTCTCTAATTCTGATTTCTTCGTCGTTTATCAAATTTGATTACACTCGCTATTTTAGACCCGTCTTGTTCGTTAAGCCTCTGTTTGGTCGCCGAGAAAGTGAAAAGCTTCCCAATTTCTAGTTTCTCGCTTTTTCTATTTAAGCTATTCCCAAAGAACACTGTTATCATCAAGCCAAGTATTTGGGCCACTTCTCTTGTTTCCGATCTAAGCAATGAGAACTTCGAAATAAATTGTTTTATCGGACATTTCTTGCTTGCCTTGACGGAAAATAGTTCATTTTTTCTGGCAATGTTTGATCTTTTTTTGTTTTAGTTGTCCTTGTGTTTTCAAATGTGCGTGGAAAGATTTTTTTTTTATTTTTTTTTTGGAAAATCTTGTAATTGACCACTTTCGCACTTTACAGCTTTGAAGTAGGAAAATGTGATCAATTTCTTCCGAGTAGAATAATTAAGCTTGAACTTTGTTGCTTTCTAACATTAGTATAGGTTTTTTCTTCTTATCAAAAGAAAGGTAACAATAAAAAAAAAGGGGAAAAAAAAAGAAAAAAAAAGGAAAAGGGTTCAGCTTTCAATTAGAGTAGGAACTCATAACTCGAGTTTTAGAGTTTGTAGAAGGTGCCTTCCCAAGATGAGAAGTAGACCATTTGAGGCAAATGCCAATTAGATGACAACGAAGCTTGAGTATTACTTGAGCATATTTGGATCATGGAGTGTCGCTGTGCTGGTATTAGGTTGAATTATTTGGATTGAATTTGAAGATTATTTTTTGGATTATGGTATATATGTATAAATGTATGTATGTGTGCATATTTTCGGATCGAGGCCTTAAATACTGAGTCTCTAATTGGGCGAGTCGTGTGACATTATTTTTTTTATTCTAGGTACTTTTTGTGAGGAAATCTTTTCCTCTAGTCTTGTAATATTCATTCCATTTGTTTAAATTGAGTATCTCGTTTGATACAAAAAAGAAAGAACGTATAACGGCTTGAACATGCAATCTTTGAAGTAAATTTTTTGCATGATAAAAAAGAATACAATGAAGAAAACGTAGGTGTATTTATTTTGTGTGAATCCCTTTTCTTTTCTTTTTTCCTTGATACATGTCTTTTTCTCTTCCTTTATACAAAGAAAGTAAGAGGAATAGAAATAAGTAACATGTAAAGGAGAGAGGGGGAGAAAGCCTCCACCAAACAATAGCAACACAGAAAAAAAAAAAAAAAGGTAGGCCACATTGTGCCTCAGTAAATTGTTAAGAGGAACTTGCGACTTATACTGACTTAGCATTCTTATTAACTTCTTGATACGATTGGCAACGTCTGTTAGAATCTGTTGTAATGTCAGCTTCTTTGTATGATTTGCATTTTTTGTTTGGTGTCCTTTCCTCTGTGTTTTGAGTTTCATTCCATTAAATTTTATTCAATAAAAATGAAGCATATACTTCAGGTTTTAGATTGTCTAAGTTGGAGTTTTGTTCATTCTTCATTTTCATGTATTTTTTTGTATTTTTTGGAGGATATATCATTCTCCTTCTCTTATATTGACTTTCATATCAATAAAGGTTTGTTTCTTATTAAAATAAAAAAATAAAAATGAAGCATATATGTATATAATCAATTCTTTTAATATTTTAATGGAATTGGAATAACTCTTTCTCGTGTATCTGAATTGATGCAGGGAATGTAAAAAGGTTATAGCAGTATGAGCAACGAGGCATTTGATGGACAGTCATTAGCTGAGAAGTTATCAAAGCTTAACAATTCACAGCAAAGCATTGAATGTATCCTTGATAAAGTTCTCCATACTTTATCTCATATGTGGTTATGGTAACTATTAATGTTTGGATATTTGCTGATTCCGTATATGGAATTTCTTTAGAGTTGCATACCTTTTAGTTTTGAGCTAGTGTTATTACATAATATAATCTGCACACTGACAAGTGGCTGGATTATTATATGTAGTAAGTGTTGTGTGTTATTGTGTATTTTACTGGATTTTTTTTTTTTTTTTTTTTTTTTGGGATGTGGTAGTCGTTGTATTCTATGTGATGCTTGTAGGTTTTTGATGTAGGATAGAAGCAATAGTCAACAGTTTCCCATTTTTGATTTCCTATTGTAGGAAATCTGTGTGATTCCATGGGGATATCCGAGTGATTCCCATGGATTTTGTCTCAATTTAGTATTCTGACTTTATGTTTATTTCCTAATTTCTTTGTAGTATTTTTGGTAATTTACCATATTTGTATTATTTTGTTCTCTCTATTTAAAGAGAGTCTTCACTGTAAACCAAATCAAGGAAATAAGAAATCATTTCCTCTGAAAATCTTTATGGTATCAGAGCGGGACTGAGTTTTTCCCTTACTCTTTCTAATGGCGAAAACCGCCATGACTGGGGCCATAACTGGGGCCTCTTGGGAAGCTGCCTCCGACGCCACAAGCGAGCAAACCTCAATGTCAACTACAGCCACACCCCAACAAATCATCCACAACATCAACGACAACCATTAACTGCAGATTACACAGTATAAGTTGAATGGTGCGAATCATGTAGAGTGGTCTTAGTCGATTGTCCTTGTGATTGATGGAAAAGGACGGTTGGACTACTTGACATGAGAAGCCGTACCACCTGAGGTTGGAACTCCGGCCTACAAAAAGTGGAAATCTGAAGATTCCATGGTGAAGGCATTGCTGTTGAACTCGATGGAACTAGCAATCAGCCGTGTTTACCTCTACTACAAAACAACAAACGCGATTTGGGAGATGGTAGAAGAGATGTACTCCGACTTAGGGAATTCAGCCCAGATTTTTGAATTGAAATCTGCCCTAAGAGAAAAGAGGCAAGGTAATCTAAGTGTAACAGAGTATTATAACGAATTACAAGTCTTATGGTAGGAATTAGATCTATATCAGGATTTCAATTGGAGCTGCTCTACGGATAGTGCTTAAATTCAAGAAGATGCTTGACAAAGAACAAGTATTTGATTTCTTACTCGGTCTTAATAAAGAATTGGATGAAGTCCGAGGTCGCGTGCTTGGTTTCAAACTATTTCTTGAAATTAAAGAAGCATTTGCTGAAGTGAGACGTGAAGAAGCTCGGTAGAGAGTAATGCTTGGGAAAAAGAAGATCAACCCTACACCCATTGCTGAACTGCTGCACCAAGAATCAGCTTTGGTTGTCAAGAAAAAGTTCGGACCTGGTGGAGAGAACCGAAATCAAAAGAGGAGTGATAGACCTTGGTGTGATCCCTGCCAGCGTCAT
This sequence comes from Morus notabilis, assembly GCF_000414095.1. Lineage (NCBI taxonomy): Eukaryota > Viridiplantae > Streptophyta > Magnoliopsida > Rosales > Moraceae > Morus > Morus notabilis. Next base: position 1,067,361 of record NW_010367622.1, read on the forward strand.
GGACACACCAAAGACACATGCTAGGAAATCCATGGAAAACCACCAGACTGGAACTCAGTACGTGAACGCTGGCGCCAACAGAATTCAAGAGAAAGCCGAGGCTTCACAGCCTCATCTGGAGAAGGAGAAAAAATTCCAGAACCCAGTTCTGGTTCGGCATTCGGCAGGGAACAACTGAACAACTTCAGTTTATCCTGTCCCAGCTTCCATCCTCAACTTCATCATCCTCAGGTCCGACAGCAGTAGTTGCACAGAAGGGTAATTTTCTTTCTGTCCTAACAACTAAAAACTACTAACAAAGTTTGTTGGATTGTTGACTCAAGAGCCTCAAATCATATGACAAACAGTGGGAGTGTTTTTTCAAGTTTCGAATCATGCTGTGATAATGATTTGAAAATTAAAATTGTAGATGGCTCTTTGGCACCAGTAACAGGAAAAGGGACAGTGAGAATTTCTGATTATATAACTTTACACTCTGTATTGTATATACCAACCATTGTCTGCAATCTTTTGTCAGTTACAAAGTTAACAAAAGATATGAACTGCACCACTAAGTTCTCCCATTCTTTGTGTGAGTTTCAGGATTTACTTTCAAGGAAGACGATTGGCAGTGCTGAGGAGTGTGATGAGCTATATCTATTTGAAGGTTCTTGGCTTGCAAAGAATAAACAAGTTCAGGCTTTGAGTTGTGATTCTGTTTTTACTTCCAGTGAAATTATGTTATGGCATAATAGGTTAGGCCATCCTAGTTTTTTATATTTGACAAAGTTGTTTCCCTCATTATTTGTCAATAAAGATGTTCACTCATTTGCCTGTGAAACATGTCAGTTTGCTAAACATACTCTTGTTCCCTATCCTTTGCAACCTTATAAAATTTCCAAACCTTTCTCACTTATTCATAGTGATATGTGGGGTCCCTCAAGAATAAATAACATATCGGGTGCATGTTGGTTCATAACTTTTATTGATGATCATACTCGAGTCAGTTGGGTATTTCTCTTAAAAGAAAAATCAAATGTTGCCAATATTTTTCAAAACTTCCATAAAATGGTGGAAACACAGTTTCAGACAAAATTCAAATTCTTCGTACGGATAATGGACGAGAGTATTTTAATAACACTTTGGGTTCATATCTAGCAGAGAATGGAATATTCCATCAAAGCTCTTGTGTCGATACCCCCCAACAAAATGGTGTCGCTGAACGTAAAAACAGGCACTTACTCGAAGTGGCCCGTGCACTCTTGTTTGCTAACAATGTTCCTACGTTTTTTTGGGGGAAAGCAGTTCTTACATCCTGCTATCTGATTAACCGTCTTCCGTCTCGAGTACTTCAGTACCAAACACCATTGTCTATCCTTCGTAAGTCTTATCCCCAAATTCGTCTACTTCATGATCTTCCACTCAAAACATTCGGATGTACTGCATTTGTACACTCGAATTCACCTCAACACAACAAACTTGATCCTAGGGCCATTAAGTGTATTTTCTTAGGCTACTCTCCAAGTCAGAAAGGCTTTAAATGCTACTGTCCTGTCACAAAAAAGGTATACGTATCCATGGATGTCTCATTCTTCGAAAATCAACCTTACTTCAAACCTACCCTTTAGGGGGAGAATGTGAGACATGCAGGGCAGCTCTGGGATTTCTCCATTCAATCCGAAACAGAGTCAGAGCCCCCTAGTTTACCTTCTAAGAGTCCAGTGTTACCTATTATGTTGTCTAATGATCTGAAACATGGGGAGAATCACATGTGCAAAGCAGCACACAAAAAGAATCACGAGAACTTCGTGTTTATTCTAGGTGAGCTGGGCAATCTCGAAAGCAACACAAGCCTAGTACAACTCCGGAGCACTGTCAAGAGCTTGAACCGGAGGTAAACACACAACTGAATGAAGCATGTATTGTTGTTGAAGAATCCAACGAGAAGGAGGTTCAGACAGTAGAGGAAGAACTGCCAGCTAGTGATCTTGATGTTCCTATTGCACTTCGAAAAGGCACTTGGAACTGCACCCAACATCCGTTGTATAACTTTATGTCCTTCAAACATTTGTCACCTGCTTTCCGAGCTGTAACCGAGAAGATTTCTGCTGAGGTGGTTCCTGGAAGTATACATGAGGCACTTGAAAAGCCATAGTGGAGGAAGGCAGTTTTGGAAGAAATGGAAGCTTTGAAAAGAATGGTACGTGGGCGATTGTAGATCTACCCAAAGGAAAATGCCCAGTGGGTTGTAAATGGGTCTTCATAGTAAAATACAACTCAGATGGGTCAGTGGAAAGATATAAAGCTCGGTTAGTAGCTAAAGGTTTTACACAAACCTTTGGAGTGGATTATAATGAGACCTTTGCCCCAGTTGCTAAACTTAACACAATCAGGATACTACTCTCGTTGGCAGCTAATCTAGGCCGGCCTCTACACCAGATGGATGTAAAAAATGCATTTCTTAATGGAACACTTGAAGAAGATGTGTATATGGATTTACCGCTTGGTTTTGAAGGGGAACTTGGAGACAATAAGGTGTGCAAATTGTTGAAGTCACTCTATGGACTTAAGCAATCTCCTCGAGCATGGTTCGATCGTTTCACTAAGACAGTCAGGAGTTTTGGCTTCACTCAGGGACCGGCTGATCACGCATTGTTCTACAAACACTCAGATGGTAAGGTCTCGATTTTGATAGTATATGTGGATGATATTATCTTAACTTGGGATAACCTTGAAGAATTGTCAGACTTGAAGAAAGTGTTGGCTAGAGAATTTGAAGTCAAAGATTTGGGGCAACTGAGATACTTTTTAGGAATGGAAGTTGCTCGTACAAGAAAAGGCATTTCGATTTCCCAAAGAAAGTATACGATTGATCTCTTGAAGGAAATTGGTATGATTGGTAGTAGACCATATGAGAACCCCGTGGAAGTGAATGGAAAAGTGAAGGAGTTAGGAGCTCCAGTAGATAGGGGGAGATATCACAGGTTAGTAGGGAGACTAATCTATCTATCCCACACCAGGCCTGACATAGCATTTGCAATAAGTGTTGTGAGTCAGTATATGCATTCTCCTTATGAAGAACACCTAGCTGCTGTGTATCGGATTCTTAGATACCTCAAAATGACACAAGGGAAGGGTCTGTTCTTTGGAAAAACTAATGAAAGGCAGATTGAAGCTTTTACAGATGCTGATTGGGCGGGTTCAGTCGAAGATAGGTGATCAACTTCTAGCTATTATACTATGGTCTGGGGAAATCTTGTTACTTGGAGAAGTAAGAAACAGAGTGTTGTTGCTCGCAGTAGTGCAGAAGCCGAGTTCATAGCACTATCACATGGAATTTGCGAGACAATTTGGATTAGAAGAGTTCTGGAAGAATTGCAAGCCGAACACAAGACTCCTCTAAAGGTCTATTGTGACAATCAAGCTGTCTTGTGTATAGCTCAGAATCCTGTTCACCATGATCGTACCAAGCATGTGGAAATTGATAGGCACTTTATTAAGGAGAAGATTGATGAGGGAGTAATAGAACTTTCGTATGTGCCTTCGTCCCAACAAGTTGCAGATGTTCTGACCAAAGGATTACCAAGACAAAGTTTTGAAGCTCTAGTAGACAAGCTGGGAATGATCAGCATATATTCACCAGCTTGAGGGGGAGTGTAGGAAATCCATGTGATTCCATGGGGATATCCGAGTGATTCCCATGGATTTTGTCTCAATTTAGTATTTTGACTTTATGTTTATTTCCTAATTTCTTTGTAGTATTTTTGGTAGTTTCTAGGTGAATAAACGTGGTAATAAGAAATTACCATATTTGTATTTTTTTGTTCTCTCTATTTAAAGAGAGCCTTGACTGTAAACCAAATCAAGGAAATAAGAATTCATTTCTTCTGAAAATCTTTACCTATTCTAGAGTTTTTATTTTAGAGTTTCCTAATTCAATGTTTCCTATTTTGTATTTTCTTTTGTAATTTGCAAATATCCTGTCTAATTTACTGTCCTATTCTTAGACTAAAAAAGTCCCATGAATATAAGTGTCATCAGATTATAAATTATTTTGATCACCTCTCATCAATGAAATTTTAGGCTTATTTGTGTTTTATCTATTATGTGTTTTTGTTTGTTCTTCATTTCTTTTTGAAACATACACTTCTACTGCTCCAAAATTGGTATTTGAGCGAGGAATTTACTTGGATTTATGGCTGAGGACGGTACATAGAGGACCAATGGTCGATGACGAATGACAACTCAGGTGATGAAGACGTAGACATTGACGATGGTTGGCGACCACGGCCAGGAGGTAACAATGTGTGCGTTGTGCTGCCTTGGACAGATCACGCAGATATGAGCCCTAGGGATTTAGTGTGTGACACCCAGCCCTTAATGTTCATGGTGTATTGATAGTGAGGGGTTGTTGGGGAGGAGTGGTGCGAGTTTTGACAGGGTGACGACGATGAATTCTGGCGAGAGTTCTAGCGAGACTTTGGTGACATGTTTTAGCTTGATTTTGTGTGAGTCCATAGGGAAAGTTGTTTTGGGAGTGGATTTCCTAACCCAAGGGATGCTAGTTATAGGCAGTAGGTACCATTGGAGGTATGAAGACTCATCGGACGAGGAATTGCTAATCACCATGGAGGTATGAACACTCACGTTTGATGCAGTGTAGGAGCCCTTTTCTTTCATTATCCCCAGGTTGGTGCGTTTTATGCAGGGAAGACGGAGAATCTGCTAATCACCTGTTTTATGCTGCTCATTCCCTCATCAAGTCTGGTCTTTGTTGCTGAAGGAATTTGATCTTTCTTGGGTCACATTGAGGAATTGCTTGGAGTTGCTCGAATTTCCACCTCCGAGTAGCTTTAGTTTTAAGGGTTGGATTTTGTGTAAGGTTGCCCTACTAGCTTTTCTTTGGAGTATTTGGTTAGAAAGGAATAACAGAATTTTTTAGGAGAGTTGGGAAGATAGTTTTGTGCCATGGGATAAAGTAAATATTGGGTCTCAACGTGGGTTTATAGAGATAAAGAGTTTGGTAGCCAGTTTTTTTAGTGTTGGTTAGAATCTGGGTACCATTTTTGTAATTCACCCTCATTTTGTTTTATTTACCTGGGCTTGGTCATTCTAGTTTGGGAAACCTATTCGCTTTTCCATTTGTATTTTCTTATAAAATTATTCTCTCATTAATAATAGTTCTCTGTTTCTTTTCAAAAAAAAAAAAAAAGAGACTCATGGGTTGAAGAAGGCGATTTTAACATCGCTAATGTAACTTGTACGCGAGGTTAGAACCAACAAGAGTTCAAGATGAATTACTTGCCCAGTTTTGATGGCAATGTGCACATTGGGGATTTTCTAGACTGGTTTCGTAGTGCCAAGAATTTCTTGAATATTTGGTTCTCGAAGATCAGCAAATTACACTGGTTGCTTACAAGTTTAAGCGTGGAGCTTTGGCATGGTGGGAACAGTTGCAATTTAGCAAACAATAAGATAGGGGCAGGTTCGTACGTGGGACTGCCTAGGAGGAGCTAGGATTTGCTCCAAGCTTGATTTAAGCAGTGGCTACCATCATATTGGCATGTGCCTGGAGATGAATGGAAGACGACATTTAAGACCAATGATGACTTGTATTAATGTCTAGTAATGTCGTTTGGTTTGTTGAATGCCCCTAACAAGTTCATGAGATTGATGAATAAGGTTCTTCGATCTTTTATTTGAAAATTTGTGGTAATTTTCTGCGACAATAGCCTTATTTAGCCTAATTGAGCTAAATCATTTGATGTTCTTTTACAAGCTAAGAAACTATTTATCAACTTGAAAATTTGTAGCTCTATGACTAATAAGCGTTTATATCTTGGTTTTGTGGTAAGAGATTATTGCATCCGAGTGCATGAATTCAAGGTAAAAATTATTCGTGAATGGCCAACCTCTATATTGTCCTACTGGCGTCAAGTTTCCATGGCATTGGTACTTTCTATTCACATTTCATTCGAGTCTTCAGTATCACTAGTTGCTTGAAGAAAGGTGGGTTCTAATGGGGCCAAGCACAAGAAGCAAGCTTTGCATTAAAAGAGAAGTTATGTTTTGAGCTTTGCCAAATTTTGAATTGATGTTTGAAGTTGAATGTGATGCTTCTGTGCAAGGCATTAGGGAAGTCTTGTCTCAAAAGTCAAGGGGTGGCTGATCGAGGGTTTTAGGGAGACGTTACGCTAAGCCCAAAAGAAGTAGACCACTTATGAGTTCAAAGAAGTGGACCACTTACGAGCTCGAGCTTTGTGAAATAGCCCGAGCTTTGCAACATTCGGAGCCTTATTTGTTTCAAAGGGAGTTTGTGATATTTAGTGAGCATCAGGCTCGTAAATCTATTAATTCCCAAGTCCATGAACCTTATGCGTGTTAGGTGGATTACTTTCCTCCAAAAATCTACTTTTACAACCAAGCATAAGTCCATGCAGCAGAACAATGTGGTGGAGACGCATTGAATAGATGTGCCTTTTTACTTGCCGCTATTAGCACTAAAGTAGAGGGATTTGAAAGTTTGAAAAAGGCACATATACCGAAGACGACAACTTTGGGTAGATTTGGCTCAAGTGCAACAATTGGGAAGGTACTGATGGCTTTCTTATTTAAGATGGTTTTATTTTTTATTTTTTATTTTTTTTAGGCAACCAATTTATGCATCCTTGGTTCTTCTCTAAAAGCACGGTTGATTTAAGAATTAATTACTTGCTAGAGGACTTGGTGGACATGTTGGTGGAGACAAGACCATTGGCTTGTTAGTGTTTTGTCGAATTAGAGATTAAAATTAGGATAACTTCCAGTTATTGTTATCCAGTTAGGATTATTTGTTTTTTAAATAAGGAGATATCCTAAATCTCCATAATAGCTAGTACTTATCTCTTAAGTTAGGATTTATCTATTACTAGAATTATGGGATTAAGTGGCAGGAGTATTGTCATGCTTACCTATAAATACTAGTAGTCTTTTACTAGACGAATAATAAGAAAGAATATTTTTTTTCCTCTCTAAAAACTACATGGTATCAGAGCCCAGGGTATCCTTCTACGTTAAACCCTAATGGCTAACACAGCCATGACCGGAGCAAGCAAGTCGTCTTCCTCGGGAGTCACAGCAGAGAGTGTGCAATCCGAGACCATTGTCATAAACAGTGGTATGGATTTTTCCACATCGAATTCTTTCCTTCAAATTACCGTTCACAAATTAAATGGTAAAAATTACCTAGAGTGGGCTCAGTCCGTAAAACTTGCAATTGATGGCAGAGGCAAACTCGGACACCTGACTGGAGAAGTAAGCAAACCAGCCGTAGACGACCCTAACTTGAAAAAATGGCGATCGGAGAATTCACTGGTAATTGCGTGGCTTATCAACTCAAAGGAGCCAGCAATTGGAAAGCCGCATCTTTTCTTACCTACTGCCAAAGACGTATGGGAAGCAGTGCGTGATATGTACTCAGATCTGGAAAACTCCTCACAAGACTTCGAGTTAAAATCGAAGCTATGGTGATCAAAACAAGGAGATTGGGATGTTACAGCATACTACAATGAGATGGTGACATTATGGCAAGAGTTGGACTTGTGCTATGAAGATGAATGGGACTGCCCTACTGATAGTGTATGACACAAAAAAAGAGAGGAGAATGATCGAGTTTTTGTGTTCTTAGCAGGACTTAATCAGGACTTGGATGAGGTAAGAGGAAGGGTGCTGGGCAGAAAGCCTTTATCATCCATCAGAGAGGTATTCTCGGAAGTTAGGAGGGAGGAGGCTAGGCGAAAGGTGATGTTGACTAATCAAGAACCGAGGCCCAACCTGGAAGCAGAAAACTCGGCTTTGACCTCTAGAGGACCTGATTCGGATGGAGAAAAGAAGAAAAAACCATGGTGTGATCACTGTAGAAAACCGCGGCATACAAAAGAGACATGTTGGAAACTATGGCAAGCCCCAGAATTTCAAGAAGAAGAATGCAGGTTATCGCAAGGCATTCCCGACCGTGAGTGAAGATTCTCAGAAACAACAAATCAATTTAGAGATACCCCAATTCACAAAGGAACAACTAGATCACCTGTACAAACTCTTTCAATCTCCACAATTCTCAAACCCTTCTTGTTCTTTTGCTCAAATGGGTAATTTTCTCACTGCAGCTCTTTCTAGTATAAAATCAAATTTGTCATGCCCATAGATCATTGACTCAGGAGCCACAGATCACTGGTTCTTCAAAACTTTTCTCTACCTATAAATCGTGTGCAAGAAACAAAAAAATCAAAATTGCAGACAGATCCCTTTCAGCTATAGCTGGGACATGATCAGTCATAATATCTCCTCTCATCACACTTTATAATGTTCTTCATGTTCCCAATTTATCTTGTAACCTCCTATCCATAAGCAAAATAACTCATGATCATGAATGTCGAGCTAATTTCTATCCTTCTTATTGTGAGTTTCAGGAACTAACTTCGGGGAGGACGATTGGCAATGCTAGAGAGATTGATGGACTCTATTTCTTTGAAGGCAGAACTGAGTCTAGAAAGCCAGCACATAGTACTTGTCTTGAATCTATTTCGGTTGCTAGTAGTGATGAAATAATACTATGGCATTATAGATTAGGCCATCCAAGTTTTCAATATTTAAAATATTTATTTCTTACTTTATTTAGAAATAAAAATATGTCGTCATTTCAGTGTGAATTTTGTGAGTTAGCTAAACATCATCGTACCTCATTCCCATCACAGCCATATAAAGTTTCAAAACCATTCTCATTAATACACAGTGATGTCTGGGGGCCTTCACGAATCACAACACCCAATGGGAAAAAATGGTTTGTCACCTTTATAGATGACCACACAAGGGTAAGCTGGGTTTATCTACTAAAAGAAAAATCGGATGTGGAAGAAGTCTTTAAAAATTTTTATACCATGGTGTTGACACAATTTCAAACTAAAATTCAAATTTTTCATAGTGATAATGGAAAAGAGTATTTTAATAAAGTCTTAGGAAAATTTTTCTTAGAAAAGGGCATAGTTCACCAAAGCTCTTGTAATGATACCCCTCAACAAAATGGAATAGCCGAACGCAAAAATAAACATCTATTGGAAGTAGCTAAGGCTTTACATTTCACAAATAAAGTTCCTAAATACCTTTGGGGTGAAGCTATTCTAATGGCTACATATCTCATAAACAAGATGCCCACTAGGATATTAAAATTCAAAACTCCTTTACAAGTGTTCCTAAGTTGCTATCCTACATCTAGGCTGTCATCTACGTTACCTTTAAAGATATTTGGGTGCACTGCCTTTGTCCATATTCATGATCATAACCGGGGAAAACTTGGTCCTAGGGCTAAAAAATGTGTTTTTGTAGGATATGCTTCTACTCAAAAAGGATATAAATGCTTTGATCCAATTTCAAAAAAAAATGTTTGTCACCATGGATGTAACTGATAAGCCTTTACTCAGGCAAGTGTACATTAGGAAGAGCAAAGGCTTAGGAACGGGCAGGGCTTGATTGTGGGAGAGTTGTTTTTAGCCTTAAGTGGGGACTCGTAGTATTAGAAGTATACTTACTGTGATAGCTGGCAGTGGGAGGGAAAATTAGGTGGAATGTATAAAAGGAGAGGGAAGAGGAGTGGAAAGGTTACGGGAGAAATAATCAGGAAGTAGACAAGACTTGGAATCATTCCAAGCAAGGGGAGGAAGCAGACCCTCGAAGATCTGCGTATCAATGTATAGATTCTATCGATTAATAAAGTTCCTACGTTGATTCTTTCTAGATTCTTGCGATTCTTGAATTCACTCATACATTGACTTGATTCCAAACACCAAAGGCTCTATCATTTGGTATCAGAGCATAATTTTTTTTTGGGAGTTAATGGCGGCCAGGAAAACCGAGGAGAAGTTCGACGCAATGGAAAAGGAGATCCAGCAGGTTAGGGCTTCGGTGGAGAAGGAAATCGGAGAGGTAAGGGCCGAAATCAACCATAACGTGGCGGAGGTGAGCCAGAATGTGTCGGAATTGCGACGACTCGTGGAGGAGCAAATGCGACTGCTAACCGCGGCGGCGATGGCGGTTCCACCGGCGGAGGGCTCACGATCTGGAGCCGTGAGAACTCGGGAGGATGAAGTAGGGGTGGCCTAAGGTGTAAATCGTGAAATCACGGGTCGATTAGAGGACGGAGAAATCGCGCGTGTTAGGGCTCGGGAGGCGAACGGAATCCGACCGGACTTCCATCGCGACAGCCGTAATGGTCGACCCAGGGATGGCGAGACCAGCGATGGAGACAGAAATCTCCGAGAAGGGCGGCGCGGCGATTATCACGTCGGAGGAACCACCGAGGACGCTCGGGACTGGCACGGCGGTCGAGATGTTGAAGGAGGAGGTGGTAATCGCGCCGGACACGTGGACCCAGGCTGAGGATGGACGGTCGACACGAGGGAGGTCGATTCGGGAATGGTGGCAGAGATAACCGACGACGCTGGGAAGAGAATGAGGCTGGAGAGTCCATGGATTTCTTGGGGACCTACGGGGAACCGTGGGGAGGTGAAGAATTTTCCCCAGTTAGGAGGAAGCAGTTGGATTGTCCATTATTCAGTGGAATGGACCCGGATGGCTGGTTGTTTAGGATGAACCAGTACTTTTCTATCAATAGATTTTCTGAGAAAGAGAAGCTAATCATAGCGGGAATAGCTTTGGAAGGAGATGCTTTATCGTGGTTCCAATGGCAGAACCAACGTCGACCTTTCATCACGTGGATTGATTTTAAGGTGGCTCTTTTACAACGCTTTCATTCGTCACAGGAAGGGAATTTGTGTGAGCGTTTTTTAGCGATTAAGCAAACAGGAACGGTGGCCGAGTATCGACGGAACTTCGAGGTATCGGCCGCTCCTTTACAAGAGGTGCCAGAGGAGATTCTTGAAGGCATTTTTATAAATGGGTTGAGGGCTGACATCCGGGCTGAATTGCGTTTACTCAAGCCGGAGGGACTCTCGGAAATCATGGACATGGCGCAGAGGATTAAGGAGAAAAATATGTTGCTGCGAAGGGAGATGGGAGGGCCTCGGGTTTGGCGTTCTCCAGCGGCGGGCTTCACAGCCAATCCGTCTGTGGGAAGCACGGCAAATCAGCCCCAAGGCAATTCTGTCCCAAAGCATTCCGATCGTTGAGAGACCGAGAAAGGACTTTCCGTTTCGGAAGTTGTCCGACTCGGAGTGGCAAGAGAAGAGGAATCGAGGGCTTTGTTTTCGTTGCGACGAAAAGTTTACGGTTGGGCATCGTTGTAAAAAAAAAGAGTTGCGAATCATGTTAGTTAGCGATGAGGATGATTGGGAAAACCAGGAAAGCGATTTGGAGGAGACAAAGGGGGAGCCGGAAGATTTGCTACGGACGGAGGTGATTGAGTTGTCGTTGAATTCCGTAGTAGGATTGACCACACCAAAGACCATGAAGATAAAAGGGGAGATTGGCCACCGTGAGGTAATTGTTTTAATAGATTCCGGTGCTACGCACAATTTTATTTCCCTTACATTGGTTTTCGATCTATCATTGCCAATAACTCCTACAACCGGTTGTGGTGTCCAAACGGGCACGGGGGAGTCGGTACAAGGGCATGGACTATGCAAGGAGGTGGTGTTAACCATGCAAAACTTAACTATTATTGAGAATTTCTTGCCGCTTGAGTTGGGGGGAATAGACGTGATTTTAGGGATGCAATGGCTTGAGACTTTGGGTAGTATGCATGTCAATTGGAAGACTCAAGCCATGAGGTTCAAGGTGCAAGGGGAAAGTGTAATGTTGAAAGGGGATGCTAGCCTCACTAGGTCGTTAATTTCCCTTAAGGCCATGATGCGTACCATACGTCATGAAGGCTAGGGAATTTATATAGAGATGAGCCAATTGGGGGTGGAGCAAATCATTGAAGTTGAGGAGGGAGGCAATGAGCAGCTGCGAGGGTTATTGCATAAACATGCGGCTGTTTTGGACATGCCAGCCGGATTACCACCACATAGGGTGAGGGATCATCGCATAATCTTAGAGGAAGGCACGAGGCCAATTAGCGTTCGACCCTACTGGTACCCACATTTTCAAAAGAATGAAATCGAAAAATTAGTAAAAGAGATGTTGGCTGCAGGGATCATACAACCAAGCACGAGTCCTTTCTCTAGCCCGGTCTTGTTAGTTAAGAGGAAGGACAGCAGTTGGAGATTCTGTGTGGATTATCGGGCGTTAAACAAAGCCACGGTCTCGGATAAGTTTCCAATTCCGGTGATCGAGGAGTTACTAGACGAGTTGTGTGGCGCCACTATTTTCACCAAGTTGGATTTGAAAGCGGGATACCACCAAATCCGTATGTGTGATGCGGACGTACCAAAGACCGCTTTTCGCACCCCCGAAGGGCACTATGAGTTCCTTGTTATGCCGTTCGGGTTGACAAATGCACCGGCCACATTTCAATCCTTGATGAATGAGGTGTTAAAGCCATTCTTGCGTCACTTTGTGTTGGTCTTTTTTGATGATATCCTGATTTACAGCCGCTCTTGGGAGGACCTTATGGGGCATTTGGACAAGGTCCTATCGGTTTTGAGGAGTAATCAGCTGTATGTTAACCAAAAGAAATGCCTGTTTGCACAAGAACGGTTGGAATACTTGGGGCATATTGTCTCGAAGGAGGGAGTGTCAGCGGATGCCAGTAAGATACAGGCCATGTTAGATTGTCCAACTCCGCAGGCCCTTAAAGAGTTACGGGGATTCTTGGGCCTTACAAGTTATTACCGCCGTTTTGTGGAAGGTTATGGACGCATTTCGTGGCCCTTGACACAACAACTAAAGAAAGACGCCATTCATTGGAATTCTGAGGCCGAAGACGCTTTTCAATGCCTAAAAAAGGCTATGACAGAGATTCCCGTGTTGGCTTTGCCGGATTTCTCTCAACCCTTTGTGTTGGAATCCGACGCTTCGGGTTTTGGCATAGGCGCGGTCTTGATGCAACGGCAGCGTCCCATTGCTTATTTCAGTCAAGTCCTATCCAACCGCGCTCGTGCCGAGTCGGTATATGAGCGGGAATTGATGGCAATTGTGTTAGCCATTCAGAAGTGGCGACCACCCTATTTGTTGGGTAGACGCTTTGTGGTGCGCACGGACCAGAAAAGCTTGAAATTTCTCTTGGAACAGCGATTGGTGAGTGTGGAGCATCAACGGTGGTTATGTAAACTACTTGGCTATGACTTTGAGATTCACTACAAGCCGGGGAAGGAAAATAAAGTGGCTGATGCCCTTTCGAGGCAGCAGATGAGGCTGTTTTTAATGGTCCTGACAACTCCGATGGTGCTGGATATGGAGGTGTTGCAGCGGCAGGGTGGATCGGACCCCGAGCTCAGCAAGATAGTGACGGAGTTAACGGCTGGAAATCCTTCTTTGCCGGGGTATTCCTTGCATCGGGGGCACTTGTTGTACAAGGACAGGCTGGTCGTTCCTTCGCAATCGCCTCTTATTCCAACCTTGTTACGGGAATTTCATAGTAGTAAGATTGGCGGACACTCGGGGGTTCTCAAGTCTTACAAGCGGTTAGCTAGGGAGTTCTATTGGAGGGGAATGCGACGGGATGTTGAGTCGTTTGTGGCTGCCTGTGTCACTTGTCAGCAGCACAAGTCTTTTACCTTGTCTCCGACAGGTTTGCTACAGCCACTGCAAATTCCGAATCGTGTGTGGGACGACATTTCAATGGATTTCATTGAAGGTCTTCCCAAATCAGCCAGCTACAATTCGATTTTGGTTGTAGTTGATCGACTCAGTAAGTATGGTCATTTCATTGGCTTTAAACATCCATTCTCGGCCAATATAGTGGCTGCTGCCTTTGTGCGTGACATAGTGCGTCTTCATGGTTTTCCGCGGAGTATAATCTCAGATCGCGACAAGGTCTTTATGATGAGCCATTTTTAGAAGGAACTTTTCCGGTTGCAGGGGACTACTTTGTGTCGGAGTACGGCCTATCACCCGCAAACGGATGGACAAACTGAGGTTGTCAACCGCTGTTTGGAGGCTTACCTGCGCTGTTTTGTTTCCAGCCACCCTCGACAGTGGTTTACGCACCTTCCGCGGGCCGAGAATTGGTACAATACAAGCTTTCACGTTTCAGCTGCCATGACGCCTTTCAAGGCTCTCTATGGTCGAGATCCTCCGCGGTTGGTTCCTTATGAGGTCGGATCTACGGCTACCTCGGAGTTAGAGCGGCAATTATGTGATCGCGATGCACTTTTGGCAGATTTGAAGGACCATTTGGGCCGCGCCCAACAGTCCATGAGGGACCACGCCAACAAGAAATACCGTTTGGTGACTCTGGAGGTTGGAGACATGATTTATCTGAAACTTTAGCCGTACCGTCATCGGGCACTAGCTAAGGTAGTGAATGAAAAGCTCGCGCCACGCTATTATGGTCCGTTTCCGATTCTTGCTCGGGTTGGTCTCGTGGCCTACAGGCTGCAACTTCCCGTTCATGCTCGGATTCACCCGGTATTCCATGTGTCGCGATTGAAGAAGGCTCTTGGCTCGGTGGATAGTCCTCAATCTCTACCTCCCAACTTGTTGGAGGATTTGACATTGCAGGTTGAACCGGAGCAGGTTTTGGATACACGTTACTCTCTGATTACTGGTTCTCTGGAGGTTTTGATCAAATGGCGCCATCTTCCGGATTTTGAGTCTTCATGGGAATTGTTCGAGGATATGTAGCGCCAGTTTCCAGCCTTCCACCTTGAGGACAAGGTGACTTTTTTGAGGGGGGGTGTAATTGATAAGCCTTTACTTAGGCAAGTGTACATTAGGAAGAGCAAAGGCTTAGGAACGGGCAGGGCTTGATCGTGGGAGAGTTGTTTTTAGCCTTAAGTGGGAACTCGTAGTATTAGAAGTTTACTTACTGTGATAGCTGGCAGTGGGAGGGGAAATTAGGTGGAATGTATAAAAGGAGAGGGAAGAGGAGTGGAAAGGTTACGGGAGAAATACTCAGGAAGTAGTCAAGACTTGGAATCATTCCAAGCAAGGGGAGGAAGCAGACCCTCGAAGATCTGCGTATCAATGTATAGATTCTATCGATTAATAAAGTTCCTACGTTGATTCTTTCTAGATTCTTGCGATTCTTGAATTCACTCATACATTGACTTGATTCCAAACACCAAAGGCTCTATCAGTAACGTTTTTTGAATCCAAACCATATTTTGCTACTCATCTTCAGGGGGAGAACACAAGAGAAGATGCAAGAGAAGTTAATGATGTGTTTGAAATAGAATCAACTGATTCATTCCATTTTTTCCATCCGAATAATCCTAATAATAAGACTACAACAAACTCGGATTTACAACCTGAAAATAAGGATGGAAATAATGCTGATTCTTTGAATGAAACAATAGATGTTTTAAATACTGAAAACCCGGATTGCAGTAGCACAGGCAATAGAGACAAAACAAGTACTAAGAGTCCAGAACTTTTGGTTTACTCGAGGAGGAAACAAAGATCAAAGGAACAGGGTCTCAATCCTCTACAAGGCCATGAGTCCAAACCAAGTGAAGAACCAAACTCATCTGAGTATCTAGGTACCAATCAATATGATCAGTGTCAACCTGTTCAGTCTATCTCTAATCCTAGTCCCGAGTCCTTTGATGATCTTAATGTCCCTATTGCTACTCGCAAGGGTGTATGGTCTTGTACAAAACATCCCATGTCTATCTATGTATCTTATAAAAATCTTTCTCCTTTGTTTTTTGCATTTACTTCACATATATCTTCTGTGGAAATACCAAAGAGTGTACAGGAGGCTTTACAGGTTCCTGAGTGGAGAAAGGCTATTTCTGAAGAGATGAGTGCTCTTGAGAAAAATCACACGTGGGAGGTGATGGATTTGCCGAGAGGGAACACAGCATGGCGTGCAATTGGGTGTTTACCATCAAGTATAACTCAAATGGATCCCTCAAAAGGTATAAGGCACGGTTGGTGGCTAAAGGTTTTACTCAAACCTACGGCATCGATTATCTTGAGACCTTCGCTCCAGTAGCAAAGTTAAATACCGTAAGGGTACTCCTTTCAATTGCAGCAAACCTCGATTGGCGGCTTCAACAATTAGATGTGAAGAATGCGTTTCTAAATGGAGAGTTGGAGGAGGAAGTGTATATGGATCCACCACCGGGATTTGACAAACACTTTGGATCCAAGGTATGTTAGCTAAAGAAATCACTTTACGGGCTCAAGCAATCTCCAAGAGCTTGGTTCGAACGATTCACTCGATCTATAAAGAATCAAGGCTATGTTCAAGCTCACAGTGATCACACTATGTTCATGAAGGACTCCAATGATGGAAAGATCGCAGTTTTGATAGTATATGTGGACGATATTATTCTTACTAGGGATGATGTTACTGAAATGAATCAGCTAAAGGAAAGACTGGCTTCAGAGTTCGAGATTAAAGACTTGGGATCTCTAAGATACTTCCTTGGAATGGAAGTGGCTCGTTCAAAAAAGTGTATTGTTGTCTCGCAGAGAAAATACATTCTTGATCTTCTCAAAGAAACCGGAATGAGGGGGTGTAGACCGGCTGATACTCCAATGGATCCTAATTAGAAGCTGGGAGATACTAAGGATGGAAATCCTGTAGATACAACTCGGTACCAGAAGTTGGTAGGAAAATTTATTTATTTATCCCACACCCGACTGGACATTGCATTCGCAGTTAGTATGGTAAGTCAGTTTATGCACTCACCATATGAAGAACACCTTGAGGCAGTATACCGAATTCTGAGATATTTAAAAAGTACTCCAGGGAAAGGACTTTTCTTCAAGAAGAATGAGCAGATGACGATTGAAGCATACACAGATGCAGACTGGGCAGGCTCAGTTACAGACAGAAGATCTACATCAGGGTACTGTACTTATGTATGGGGAAATCTAGTCACTTGGAGAAGCAAGAAACAGAACGTGGTAGCACGAAGTAGCACAGAGGCTGAGTACCGGGCAATGGCTCAAGGAGTATGTGAGATGTTGTGGTTAAAAAAGATCCTTGAAGAATTAAAACGACCGATGGAGATGCTTATGAAACTATACTGTGACAACAAGGCTGCTATTAGTATTGCCCATAGCCCGGTGCAGCATGATAGAACAAAACACGTTGAGATCGACATGCACTTCATAAAAGAGAAGATAGAAGCAGGAGCTATTTTGTCTGCCGTTTGTTCCAACATCACAACAAATAGCTGATTTTCTTACTAAGGGATTGTTCAGAACCAACTATGAATTTCTTATGACCAAGCTGGGCATGATAGATATCTATGCACTAGCTTGAGGGGGAGTGTCGAATTAGAGAAATTAAAATTAGGATAACTTCTAGTTATTGTTATCCAGTTAGGATTAGTTGTTTTTTAAATAAGGAGATATCCTAAATCTCCATAATAGCTAGTACTTATCTCTTCAGTTAGGATTTATCTATTACTAGAATTATGGGATTAAGTGGCAGGAGTATTGTCATGCTTATCTATAAATACTAGTAGTCTTTTACCAGACGAATAATAAGAAAGAATATTTTTTTCCCTCTCTAAAAACTACAGGTTTCATTTGGCGTCAAAGTAACTGTGACATTGGGTGTTTTGTCCAACGTAACGTTGCTCAATGCGTTAGAGCTAAAGGTCAAATCTCAAAACACATGCTTTTATATGCCTATGTCCATTCTAGAGAGCATTTGGGAAGACAACTACGGATTTTGTGCTTGGATTTCCAAGAATGGAGTAGGGCATTGATTCGGTTTTTGTGGTAATACATTGGTTTTCCAAGATTGTTCGCTTTACCCTTGTAAGAAGTCGTCCAATGCTTAGTCATTTTTGGAGGACCTTTGGAAGAAATTTGATACTTCTTTGAGCTACAATAGCACTAGCCATCCTCAAACGAGGACTGAAGTTGCTAATCATATCCTTGGAAAATATGATTCATTGTGTGTGTAAGGATAAGTCTAGACAGTGGTAAAGAGCCCCAAAGCGTGCTGTTGACTTGATTCGGTTGCTTATTCCATTGACCTTTATCTCATGGCTATTGAGTTCAATGAGCAAATTCATAGGGTGCATAATGAGGTTCACAAAAGATGCCAATTCAAAGTATAAGGTTGTTGCTGACCAACATAGGAGGTAAAAATTATTTACTGTGGCAATATAGTTAGGGTGCACTCGCGAAAGAACCGGTCACCTATTGGTACTTATAATAAGCTCAAAGACAAAAAGATTGGTCCTTTTTGCATCCTGAAGAAGATTGGTCATAATACTTACAAGCGTGATCTTCCTACTGGTTTGAAGATTTCTCCAACCTTTACTGTTGCTGATCTTTTTGAGTATTTCTGACTCGATGAATTCTCTTTGCAACTAGCAACTCGGGTACGAGTTCTATTCAGTGGAGGGGATTGATGTATGACACTAGCAATAGCCAACAATTTCCTATTTTAGATTTCCTACTCTATTTTGGAGTTTCCTAATTTTTTGTTCCCTATTTAGTTAGGTTTTTTTCTCTTCTTTTTCTTTTTTTTAGGAGTCTCATATTTGATTTTGTTTCCTATTCTTAGCCTTAAAAGCCTATAAAAATGAGTATAATCAAATTATTTTGATCACCTCTGCTCTCATCAATAATAATTTAGACTAATTTGAGTTGTACCAATTATTCTTTGTATTTTTGTTTATTCTTCGTTTCATTTCAAAATATACACTTCTGTTGTGCCAGTTGTCTGTCGGTTTTTTAGTAATGTGTAAATTGGTGCAATCGTCTTAGTTTCAACTTTGTATTTCCTACCTTATCGTTATTGCCCTGTATCAGTTTATTTTATTTTAAATATGATTATTATTGTTAATTAGAAACAGAGACATGTACCATAAAAAGCCTTGTGAAGGATAACATTAAAGAAGAAGAAGATACTTCGTACCCATGTTGGAGAATGTTGAGATGTTTTCAGATTTGTTGATAGATCCAAATCGATTGACATAGTTATTGTGCCTTCTTTGTTCTTCGCAGGCATCCTTTCATCCTTTATTTGTATTTCTGCCATTTATCGAAACAAAAGCGTTACCTTGTCTTTTGTGTTATGTTCTCAAGATCAGCCTGATAGTAGCCACGTCAATCTCAATTTTTGAGGTCGGGAGTCCGAATAACTAATTAGTATTCCTGCATATTTTAGTTTCGTTTTCAGGATACAGTTTCTTCCGGTTCCCAGATTATACTTACTAGTTTATGCTTTATTTTTGAAGCAAGTGAAGAAAATTATTAGAATGTTAAACAAGTTGAGAAAAGGTTCTGAAATAAAAAAGCTCAATGCTAACAGTGTATACCATAAGTGATGTCTATGCATTAAATTTTTGTAATGTACTGCATGCTGCATTGGTGTTTCAGGAATTAATATTTTGTTGGAAAGATGTATAATGAAAATGTATTAAAGATGTGAAAGAGTTATTAATTACACTATTGGCTTTTATTATGATATGTAGAAGAATAATACATCAGGTGGGTGGTTATATTGGTAAAGGTAGATGGAAAGGTTTAAGTTTGGAATCTTTCTGTGTCTTAAAGTTACATATTTGTACTACTTTTGAAAGGGGCAAGGTTCTTGCTTTCATTTCTTGTGGGCGTGGGGGCCTCGCTCCGATACTTTCGTAGGGGAGCAGCCTCGTCATGTCCTATCTGGTGTCTCGTTGCATCTCATGGCTGGGCACACTTGCTCGACAAAAGTTTCTGGAGAAGCTTTAAATTGTTAGTTCTTTCATTTAATAAGAAACTTTATAAGTTTATATGTATATTTATATATATTATTTTATCTTGGTTGTTCTGATTAGGGTATTTTGGGCATTTAGGAAAAATTCCCAGGTGTCAATTAACAAAAACATGGTAGAGGAGAAGTTTTAATACGGTTTGTAAAACGTTGGTGAATAGATGCAACATTCCTGATGAAAACATAAAAGATGGAACTTACGTTTGGCCAAAATCAGTTTTTGTAATTTCTAAGCTCTAATCATATGTGTGTGTATTCATATATAGCTTAAGTTCTTGTTTGCCTATACTTCTGATCACAAATCTGTTTTTGTAATTTCTAAACTTTAATCATGTTCTTATGATGCTTTTCTTTTTCATGTGGGTATATGATTCTAATCTAATACTCAAACTTAGCTTAGTACTACATTTGATTTGTACGTGTTTGATTTCATTATATTGGTATCCTAAACTATTATGTGCGATTTGATTAGGGATGTTAACAAAGTATTTCTTTTATCTAAATACCAAGTAATAAGAAAAAGCTGGGCTCCACTATTGTAACATATTTTGCGTTTTGTGCAGTGAGGATACGTCTTCCTCTTGTAGGTTGTACATAATTTATGATTATTGAAACACAATGCCCTTTTCAAAAAGTAATGCATAAGAGCTGTAAAATGTCATCTGCCTGAAAAATTTTTGGAAACTAGATGAGCTCTTTTAAAAAGGTAGGTTTCAAGCATTTTGAAATGCAAAATTCAATGCTGTGTAATCACATGTTTTACAAAAAGGTTTACATTGAAAATCTATTAGTCAATTCTTTTTTTTTTTTGTTTTTTTTTTGTTTTCCCTTTATTTCCCCCCATTGTTTAGATAGAGATATCTTTCATACTGTTTTTCATTTTTTTGTTTGTTTTTTTTTTGGTTTTTTTTTTTGGTTGCATTATGTGTATTTCTTTAATCATCTCACTAGCACTGTCTAAATGGTGCGTTTCTCATCGAAAGAGAGCTAAGCAGATAGTTGAAACATGGGAAAAATGCTTCAACTCTTCCCAGAGAGAGAAGCGCATTTCTTTGCTATACTTGGCCAATGATATCTTACAAAATAGTAGAAGAAAGGGAAGTGAGTTTGTGAATGAATTCTGGAAGGTTCTTCCAGCAGCTCTCAAGCATGTTTATGAAAATGGTGATGAACACGGAAAAAAAGTGGCAACCAGACTGGTAAGTCCTTTGTTATTATGAACATTGTCCTCTTGACTCGTGTTCTTATTCTTTAGAAATTTGGAATTATTGAACTTAGAAGTTTACGTATGGTTCAATACAGTTGCATGTCATTTTAGGCGAAAACTCTTCCTTTTCTTATAATTATTTAATTTTACCTTTTGATAATCAATATATAGTTTATTTTCTTAAAAAAAAAAAAAATACAGTAGCATCATATAATGTGGAAATCAAGAACAAGTTAGTATCCTTGAAAGGAACACCACGAAATTTAAAATATGATGTAACATATTTCAGATTTCTATCAGTCTGAAACGCATTTGGTAGTGGTGCCGAAAATATTTGAGATCCTGTAAAGGAGAGAACTCTTCCAATCAGTTCCTAGTTTTGAAGACCTTCGACATAAAGCCACATAATCTCATCTCTGGTGATATGTCCAACAAGTGGCCATAGTCAAGTAGAGAAAGTTGGTTCAGTGTCTGTCTATGTAAATGTCTCTAACAGCTTAGCTGCATGAAAACTGCGTTGTTTTCTTTGTGCTTGAAACTGAAAATAGTCTTGTTTACTTCATCTAGGAGGGAGGTTTTTATTGTTTATTTTACTTTTCCCTGACATATCTTATTTTGGTTTTGGGTTGGCATTCTGTGGGTTGTCCAGGTTGACATTTGGGAAGAAAGAAAGGTTTTTGGTTCCAGAGGGCAGAGTCTTAAAGATGAAATGCTGGCTAAAAATCCTCCTGCTCTGTCTGCCCTCCAAGTTGTAAAGAGCTCAAATCCTATCAAAATAGTGAAGAGGGATGCACACTCTTTAAGAATTGTACGTAATTTTCTGTTTTGTACTTGATATTTTTATACGTTTCTAGGTATATTTTTGTTTGTGGTGTTGGGCCTCATGTTTTACATGTCATTTTAACCTTAGAAATTGGCTGTTGGAGGTCCTCCAGAAAAAATAATTACTGCATTTCAGTCTGTCCTTGATGAATATCACAATGAGGAAGCTGCTTTAAATAAGTGTAGCACAGCTCTACAAAATGTGAGAAAAATTGAAGATGTTGAAAACACGTCGATTCAAGGTAAGGTCTTACATTCGAGTTAATGATTTCTACATGCAACATTTTCAAGAAAATGTAGTGCAAATTTAAAAAGTTTGTACAGCATATTCGTTCCCTTACTACCTTTACTCATCAATTGCATTATTAGGATATGCAGTCTACTAATATATTAACTACAACGTATACATGCTTTAGATTCAGTGTTTTTATTGTCTTTCTAATCTAATTTTGGATCAATGGCTCTGATATCTAATTACTAGAAATGGCAATTTTTATGCCTAAGGTCTGTGGTTTCTAAATTAAATTACTTTCTCATGCGAATTGGTATTTATTTATTTATTTATTATTATTATTATTTTTTTATATTTGGATAAGAAACGAAGCTTTTATTAAATAGCAACGAACATGAAATATACAAGTTACAACAGGGGACAAGGAGTCCACCAAAAACCATGAAAACATGGAACAAAACCAACGGCGGCCTACATATACGGTAATCATGAAAACCCCTTAAAGATTCGATTGTAACATCCCAGCCTGGTAACAAATCTGAAAAATGAAAACCCAGTAGTCTTTAATTTGTGAAATCCATAATGCTAGCCAGTATATAATTCTCTCTCAAACGTCATTGCTATTTCCTTGTGCGTCCTTAAAGATTCGATTGTTGCTTAAAGCCACAAAGCACATGTAACAGTAAGGGCAACTACATTTCACAGCCTCCTTACAATAAATTCCTCCCAAACAGAGTCACTGCCAAAAGGCTCCACAATTTTATTAGGGACAACCTAAACCAAAAAAAAAAACAAATTAGGGACAACCGAAACAATCCCAAACTCCCCCAACACGTGATGCCAAATACTCAATGAGAAAGCACAGTGGAGGAAAAGATGATCCACCGTGTCATTTGCATTTCTATAGAGGACACACCATCTAGGAGAAAGATGAAGACACACCATCTAGGAGAAAGATGAAGATTTGGCTATCTCCTTTGCAATGAGTGTTTACTTGACACAAGCAGCCTTTAAAAAATTTGAACTTTAGCAAGAACCGAGACTTTCTATATAAAATGACAAAAGCTAGAAGTAGGAAAGGATTGGTCATCAATCAGCAGTTTAAAGAAAATTTGCAGCAGAATATTTCTGATCCCTCAAGTTCCTGCAGCCATCTATCAAGGATAAACTCACTCAATCTCACCCGGCCCCTCTAAACAGTACAATAACTCCGCAACCTCTCCTAACTCTCTCTCGCTGGGCTTCCTCCTAAACTGAAAATTCCAAGAAACACTACTCTTGGAACCATAAATGTAAAATGAAAAAAACTGATGAATTGTGAAGGGACAAATTTCTGTGAAAACTTGGAAATCGATTAGAAAATGATTCTCCCAACCACACATCTTCCTAGAATCTAAACCCCGTCCCATCCCCCAGTGTCAGTTTAAGACGAGCTTTAAATTCATTCTTCAAAGCTTGAATGGCCTTCCAAGGACTTCTAAAAGTTACTCTAGCTCGTGTTTCCGATTCCAACCTCTAAAACACGAACCATATTTACCTTTTATCACTCAGCACTACAGCGAATTACCATCCCTTGGGAATCTCCAAAGCCATTTTGACATTAGAGCTTTAGAAATACCACAGTGAAACTACCCTCCCTTGAGAATCTCCAAAGCCGTTTTGAGAGAAGAGCTTAGATATACCAATGAATTACCCTCCCACGAGAATCTCCAGGAGTTACAACGGCGATAGATAAGTTGATGAGAGACTTTTTTTGGGGAGGTTGTGAGGAAACAAATTCAGATAACCTTGTGGCATGAGCTGAGATTTGTAAAACCCAAGGAGAAAGGCGGCTTGGAGATTGGCAATCTGGCTCTTCACAATAAAAGTTTGTATGATTTGAAAATTGGGAGGCTGCCTTTTCTGCCTGGCTTGGGTTGAGTATTTCTAGAATTATTCTTGTCTTCTAGGCACTATACAATGGACAACTTTTTTCTTTTTTAGTGATCGTGAACGTGAGCAATATGGATATTTGTTGTTGCAAGATATTCATCCGAATTAGAGGAGATTGTGCCAAAAATAGAGTTATTAGGATTGATTATGATTTGATTTAGTTTCCTAGAATAGCTATGTGTATAGTTGTTAATCAGCTATTTATTTCCTAGGATAGTTTCCTTAAATAGTTCCTTGTATAGCTATTTATTTGTACAATTGTATTCTGATCATACATATCAATAATATACGTTATTCACTCATATGGTATTAGAGCAAGGAATTCTTTTGATTCCTGGAAACCCTAGTCTATTCTACTCTTTTCTTACCCGCAGAAAACCTAGCCGTTCCCCCATTTTCCTTCTACCCAAAACCAGTTCTGTTTTTTCACCATGTTAGACGTTATTTTTGAGTCTACAAGCGCCCTAGAACAACCTTAGAATGCTCCTACAAGCCTATCAACACCCGCTGCTACTACAACCCAGGCCCCCACCTCGGAATCTCACTCCATTCAGATCACTACCATTAAACTGAATGGAGAAAATTTTTTGCGCTGGTCTCAATCTGTGCGCATGTACATCTGTGGTAGGGGCAAGATCGGATATTTGACCGGAGAGAAGGAGCCTGCGGCTGATGATGCAACTTATCCAACGTGGGATGCTGAGAACTCGATGGTGATGACTTGGTTGGTGAACTCTATGGAGGAGGACATAAGCTCCAACTATATGTGCTATCACACGGCAAAGGAGCTTTGGGACAACGTCAATCAAATGTACTCGGACTCTGGAAATCAATCTCAAGTGTATGAGTTAACCTTGAAACTCGGAGAAATCCGCTAAGGTGAGGATAGTGTCACTAAGTATTTTAATTCTTTGAAATGCCTTTGGCAGGATTTAGACCTATTTAATGGTTATGAGCGGAAATCCCCAGATGATCGTAACCATTATAAGAAAACGGTGGAGGATAACTGTATTTTCAAATTTCTTATTGGTCTTAACGTGGAGTTTGATGAGGTTAGAGGGGGGATTATTGGTAGGCAGCATCTTCCTTCTACTGGAGAAGTGTTTTCTGAGTTTCGCCGTGAGGAGAGTTGCCATCTTGTCATGCTTGGCAAAAAGAGTCTCGGCAACACCGTTGAAAACTCGGCTCTTGCTGTTGGTATTAATGCTGGAATCACTGCCAAGAAACCTGATGAAAAACCTCGCGTTTGGTGTGATCATTGCAATAAACCACACCATACACGTGAGACCTGCTGGAAGATTCACTAAAAACCAGCAAATTGGAAGGGCTCGTGAAGGTTGATTCACTTGTACTCCTACTGCACATGAGGCCGAATCTGTTTCCTTTAAGAAAGAGCAGATGGATCACCGCCTAAAGCTGCTGAAATCCAACTCCGGATTGTTAAGTACTCCTAATGCTTCCGTTGCTCAAGCAGGTAGTAAATTAAATGCCTTATCTTGTCATTTCCCTATTTATTCTACTCCTTGGATTATAGATTCAGGAGCCTCTGATCATATGAAAGCTTTTCTCATTTATTTCATACTTACAATCCTTGTTTTGGTCATGAAAAAATTCGTATAGCAGATGGTTCATCCCCCATAGTCGGCAAAGGTTTGATAAATCTATCTAAAACCATTTCTCTCAAAAATGTTCTCCATGTTCCTAAACTTGTAATCTGCTATTAGTTAGCAAACTATCTAGAGATTCTAACTGTCGTGTCACCTTTTTTGAATCTTATTGTGTCTTTTAGGAACCGAGCTCGAGGAAGATGATTGGCAGTGCTAAATTGATGAATGGCCTCTACTATTTTGAAGATGAATGCCGTGTTTGGAATTGTTCTTGTTTTTGTTTTCACGTTTTTCGAGAAAGAAAAAATGAAAACGATTTCAAAACTGCGTTTGACACAATTAAAGACAAAAAACGGAAATGAAAACGATTTTTTAGTTTAGTGTAAAATGGGAGAGAAATGAAAAACGACTTTTAGTCATTTTTCATTTTTTGTTTTCGTTTTCTCCTCTCTCGAGCACACAGAGAGAGAGAGAGAGAGAGAGAGAGAGACATTAATGTGTTTTTTTTTACTGAAAACAATCTCTTGATAAAACTACCAAACGCATTTTCAAAAATGATTTATGTCTGAGATTGAAAACGTTTTCATTTGCATTTTCATACAAAAAACAAAATCATTTTGGAATGAGTTCCAAATGCATCCGAAGATTCTAAGAATAAAGGAGCTCAAGGCTTCAGTAGTATTAGTTCTACTCCAGTTAAGGATCAAATTATGCTTTGGCACTATAGACTAGGGCATCCTAGTTTTCCTTATCTTAAAAAACTATTTCGTACTTTATTTAAAGGTTTGGACTGTTCTAAATTTCATTGTGAAAGCTGCATTTTATCAAAAAGTCATAGAACTATATATCCTTCAAGGCCTTATCAAGCCTTGAAGCCTTTTTATTTAATCCATCGTGATGTTTGGGGTCCTTCAAGGGTCAGTACTTCGGGAAAAAAATGGTTTGACTTTTATCGACGATCATACTCGTTTATGCTAGGTTTATTTAATGAAAGAAAAATCAGAGGTTGAGAACTTATTTAAAATTTTTTACTCGATGATTGAAAACCTTTTTCAAACTAAAATTGGGATTCTTCATACAGATAATGGAACTGAATATTTTAAGGAAGTTCTCGAAAGATTTTTTTTTGCAGAAAAAGGTATTCATCATCAAACTACTTGTGTTGATACACCTAAAAAAAAGGTATTGCTGAGCGTAAAAATAAACATTTACTTGAAGTTTCTCGTGCTAGTTTGTTTTCTATGAATGCTCCTAAATATCTTTGGGGCAAAGCTGTTTCAACTGCATCCTATCTAATTAACAGGATGCCCACTTGTGTTCTAAACTACATTACACCCCTTGAATGTTTAAAAAAATATTTTCCTAAATCACGTATTCAATCTAATCGCCCTCTGAAAATATTTGGATGCACGATTTATGTCCATATACCTAGTAAAGGCCGATCTAAACTTGATCCAAGGGCCGAAAAATGTATTTTTATTGGTTATGCACCAAGCAAGAAAGGATACAAGTGTTTTAACCCAAAAACTCGGAAAATTGTTGTTTCTATGAACGTCACTTTTTTGGAAAATCAACCTTTTTTTCAAAATATTTCTCTTTAGGGGGAGAACATAGGAGAAGAAGGAAATTTTTGGGGTATTACTTCCAACCCCCTACCAAAAACCGTGGATTGCATTACTAACCCCATATCTCAAAATGAGCCTTTGAATAAAAAGGAACTTACTATTCCTAATATTGTTTTGGAAACTAGTGATCCTAAGACTATTTTGCCAAACACTTTTGAGTCCTCGACAGGGGGAGAAATACTACCTTTGGTTCCCAAGGAACAAGATACAGAGTTACTCACGTATTCGAGGAAAAAGAATCATCAAAAGAGGAAGAGGCCTACTATCCCTTTAGCACAAGCTCAACTAGACACCATGGGTAATGAATCTGAAAGAAATACAAGTACTCTAGATACTTCCTTACATAATTTCGTTCCTAGTCCTGATGAAATATCTGAACCTAATATTGATCCTATGCCTAATTCTATGCCTAATGTCGATTCTAATGATTACGATATTCCCATAGCAATCAGAAAACGGAAGCGCTCTTGTACCTCTCATCCTATGTCCAAATACCCGTCCTACGGAAAACTCTCAAAGAAACACAGTGCCTTTACATCTAAAATCTCTAATCTGCTTGTGCCAAGAAACATTTAGGAAGCACTTAATGATCCTGACTGAAAATTAGCAATGATGGAAGAGATGAATGCTCTGAGGAAAAGTAGGACATGGGAAGTTGTCGACCTACCCATGGATCAAAAAACAATTGGGTACAAATGGGTGTCTACAGTGAAGTGCAAGGCGGATGGAAGTGTAGAGAGATATAAAGCGAGACTCGTGGCTAAGGGGTTTACTCAAACATATGGGGTTGATTACCAAGAAATACTTTGCCCCGGTTGGCAAAATAAATTCCATTCGGGTACTATTATCGTTAGCAGCAAACTATAACGGGCCACTACACCAGTTAGATCTCAAGAATGCTTTCTTCAATGGGGATTTAAAAGAAGAAGTGTTTATGAACCCGCCGCCAGGATTTGAGAAGGTGTTCGGCCAAGACAAGGTTTGCAGACGTAAAAAATCTCTGTATGGCCTTAAACAATCTCCAAGAGCGTGATTTGAACGTTTTGGAAAGACTGTGAAGAGTTACGGCTATCATTAGAGCCAAGCTGATCATACAATGTTCTATAAACGCTCGGAGAGAGGTAAGATATCCATCCTAATTGTCTATGTGGATGACATAATTCTAACATGTGATGATTTTGAAGAGTTAACATGTGATGATTTTGAAGAGCGTGACTTGGGTATGTTAAAATATTTCCTTGGTATGGAATTCGCAAGATCAAAAGAAAGTTTCTTTGTGAACCGAAGAAAACACATTCTTGATCTTCTTAGAGAGATAGGTCTTCTGGGTTGCAAAGCTGCTGAGACTCCCATTGAAGCCAACTTGAAACTTGATCCCCGCTAAACCTGAAGATGTGATTGATAGGGAGAAATTTCAGAGACTAGTGGGGAAATTGATCTACTTGTCACATACACGTCCTGATATAGCTTTCGCTGTGAGCATGGTAAGCCAGTTCATGCACTCACCAGGACAAGAACATTTTGATGCAGCCTATAGAATACTAAGATACTTGAAGGGAACTCCTGGAAAAGGGTCTTATGTTCCGGAAACGGGACAACTTACAAATTGAAGTCTATACAGATGCAGATTGGGCTGGTAGCACTACTGACAGACAATCGACTTTAGGCTACTGCACCTTTATTGGAGGAAATCTCATTACGTCGCGGAGCTAAAGTGTTGTGGCTCGAAGCAGTGTTGAGGTTGAGTTTAGGTCTCTTGCACTTGGAATTTGCGAGGCAATGTGGAGAAAGAGATTATTTGAAGCGCTACGTGGTGGAGCAAAAAATGAAGTGTTGTGGCTCGAAGCAGTGCTGAGGCAGAATTTAGGTCTCTTGCACATGGAATTTGTGAGGCAATGTGGATAAAGAGATTATTCGAAGATTTGAAGATTCCGGTGTCTCTTCCTATGAAGATTTATTGTGATAACAAAGCCGCCATCTCAATTGCTCACAATCCAGTTCTACATGATAGAACTAAGCATATCAAGGTTGAAAAGCATTTCATCAATGAGAAAATTGAAAGTGGGCTAATCTGTGTTCCCTATGTACCAACTGCACAACAGATAGCAGACATACTCACCAAAGGGCTACACAAGGGACAGTTCGAACTACTAGTCAGCAAGCTAGCTATGGAAGACATCTACAAGCTAGCTTGAGGGGGAGTGTTTCAAGATATTCATCCGAATTAGAGGAGATTGTGCTAAAAATAGAGTTATTAGGATTGATTATGATTTGATTTAGTTCCTAGAATAGCTATGTGTATAGTTGTCAATAAGGTATTTATTTCCTAGGATAGTTCCTTGTATAGCTATTTATTTGTACAATTGTATTCTGATCACACATATCAATAATATACGTTATTCACTCATATTTATGTATATGTGCATTTGTGTTTGTGTGTGTGTGTGTGTGTAAGAAATAAGGAATAGCAGGTAGTTTAGAATGTGTGACTTGGTGATCGTGAACGTAGAGCAATATGTGGACTTTATGCAATGGAATGGAAATAAGGCTAATCTGACGAGTGTGGTGCTGTAGCTTATGGCCTTTTGACTCTGCTGTCTTGCTTTTACAACATTTGATTTTATTGTCCTGATCCTTCTTTTAACTGGTACTTGATTTTGTTCACATTTGATTTTAAACGCGGTACTTGGGTGCCATACATACATGTCTGTGCATTCAAATTCTTACAATGTAGCATGGTATACCTATTTTTTGCGACTCTTCTCAGAGGATTTGGATCATACGGATGGTAGATATGAGTTTTAGACGCACAAGATTTCAGATAGAATTTTAAAATTCCTCTCTCTTTTCTATGGTTCAATTAAAGAAACATCCAAAAATTAGAAAACAATTATACCATGGATTTTATTCCTGAATTATTTTCCATTTAGAAGGCTGTTCCTATACAAATCCGATTGGTGAAGGATTACCTTCTTTCTGTGGCTGCTAGAACTACTTGTTTTGCTCCTTCAACTATTGGTACATCCTTAACTGTAATCAGCTAGTAAAAATAATGCTGTAACTTATCACATTTGCCTTTCCTCAACCTATACTATTAATACATAATTCTTATACCCAACTCTTTACCCTTGTTTCTCGTTAAAGCCCTTTCCACCTTTACAATAATGTATGATTGCTGTCATTACTTTGCAATTAATAACTCTTATTATCTTAGCTTTTGCAAAAATTATTACTGTGTTCTGCAATTACGACAAAATGCCTGGTGGTTGCTACGCTTGTTTAAAATGTAGAATGTTGCAAGTGGATGAATCCAAGTTGAAAGATACTGTTATCCCATCATTAACAAAAAGAATGTTATGTGCACTCTTAAATTTTCAATTTTTAAGCCATGACTTTGCTTATATGGTACATGGAAGGTGACAATGAGTGCTAGCTTGGATTTAAAAGTCCATCATAAGCAGAAATCACGAACAAATTAACGCACAAATCCATCCAGAGATCATCAAACTGTTTTCTAAATGTAGCATGCCCAGTCAGGTGCAAAAATTGCCTCCCATAACTCTTCTTCTTTTTTTTCGGAAAAGAAACTTAGATCTCTTATTAATAATCAAAATTATGTACAACGGATGACAAATGGAAAAGGGAAAGATTTCCCAAGCAATAAAACACAAGAAAAAAACTATCTAAAAGAATCCCAATCTCTTAATAGATCAGAGAAAAGTAAGCTACTAAAATCCTTCTCACTACGAATCCAAAAACGCTATCTGTACTTATAATCTATCCCATAAAATGTGCATTCATCCCTGTGGTCCTCAAAAGTGCTATGATTTTTCTCTAATCACACTCCCCACAACAATGCTAAGTAGCTAACTTCTCTAAAGTCCTCCTAGTTCCAGATCCTGACCAAAAAGAAAACTCAGAAATGTCCTTGCAGCTCTATGGCACGACCCAGATGAGTCCCAACTCATTCAACAATAGGCACTATAGCGTACATGTTAAAGGGTAGTGGAGAAATAAGTGATTCAAAGTTTCCCCTTCATTTTTGCACAAAATGCACTGCCCTGGGGACATTGGCTGGTACGGTTTCTGTCTCCATTAAATTGTGTTCAGTTTATCAAGAAAGAAAAGCCAACAAAACACTAGAATTTTTGAAGGAACTCATGTTTTTCATATTAGATCGGTGAAAGCAGAATTTGGAGCCTTGGCGTCCTCAATAAGAAAAGTACATAATAATAATAAATAAATAAATAAGACTGGACATAATAGAAACCCGAACTATCCTCCAACCTACCCCAAATTGTAAAAACTTCTAAAACTGAAACTAAATCCAATGCCTCGTCTGATTCCCTTTCTGTCAAACTCCTAGGAAACTTGAAATCCCATCATGGTTCCCACTCCCTCTCCCTTGATGCTAAAACAAAATTGGAAATAGGGCTGTTTTGGAGAAACGGTAATCTGTATAAGGCAGAGAATTGCCTTGTTGCCTCCACCAATTTCCTTACAATGATTCAAACTGCACAAATTTTAGCAGTTTAAATATAAAGCAAGACGATTGTGGATTCACTCTAGTCTCCCTTCTCTATTTCTCCTCTCGTAACTCACACTTCGCACACCAAGTGTTTATTGGACTTGTATATAGCTCAGGTCATAACTCTAATGGGTCTAAATCTTATTACCAATAGAGTTATTTAGCTCAATGCGCCAGCTGAAGTATTATGAGAAGGTGAACCCATGGGCCTCTTATCATGGTCTGCAAGAGTCCTATTGATTGCTATGGGTTCACCTTGCACACAATGGTTTAGCTAGACTATTGAGTTCCATAACTCTACTGTTTAGGCTTTAGGCTTCTTTTTTCCTTTTCTTTTGGCTTTAGCAGGAAAATTGTCTGTGGGTGTCTTTGAATTCATCAGTTGAAGAAACCAAGAATTAAAAGCCCACTTACTAAATGGCTTTGGAGGTTTCAAATTCTGAGCATCTTGTTGCCTGGGAAGAAGCGTGTAAGCCTAAGGAAAAGGGTGGGCTAGGGATTGGCAACATTATATCTCAAAATAAAAGCCTACTTACTAAATGGCTTTGGAGGTCTTATAAGAAGGTACTCTGTGGCACAGTGTCATTAAAAGTATGGTTCTGGTTTTGGTGGCTGGGAGTCAGGAGATTGTTATACGGCGGCATTCAGATGCCCGTGGAAAGCCATTTAGTCCTTGCGTCCTTTGTTTCGGTCCCATGTGATTTTGAAGATAGGCTATGGTAGAAGAGTGACATTTTGGGAGGATGAGTTGGCTGGGGAAGAGTCTCTCGCTGTTCTTTTTCCAAACCTCTTTAGACTGTCAAACCTAACAATTAGCCCATCTCTTCTTCTTATACCATAGACAACGATTCTACTATTTCTTGGAATTTTCACTTTAGGAGGAACCCTAGTGAGAGGGAGTTTGGTGAGGTGGTGGAGCTGGTATCCGGTTTGGAGGGAGTAAGGGTCTGTGTTGCTTTAGAAGATAAGAGGTTGGTGTGTGTTGTGTAGGAACAAAAATGAGACCTCGGATCACTTGGTCCTCCATTGCTCCTTTTCTTCGAACATATAGTGTAAAATTTTTGGGGAGTTTCGTTTACAGGGGAGTTTCGTTTACAGTGGGCTTTTCCAAGAAGTGTTCCTAATTTAATGGGTCTTGATGTTTCAGGTGGATGGAATAAGAAATCTAAACGGCTATGGAACATAGTAATCTTAGCTTCTCTTTGGGCGTTGTGGCGGGAAAGGAATAATCGAACCTTTGATGGGGTAGAGGGAGAGGTTTGTGAGCTTTGGGATCGCATAATTTATTGGGTTACAGCTAAATAATCTTTATTGGCAACGACAGATCAAATATCTGCCGTTAACGCAACGTAACTTCTAGTCGAGAGTAAAAGGTTTATTAATGCTTCTTTTTATTTTTTAAATAATTTTAACAAATCTTTCCTAAGAGTAGTTTTTGAAGTGAACTGTGCATTATGATTATGTACAACTCTAATATATCGTTGCCAATTAGAATGCTCTACAAAACTAAGTGGTTGATCTAATGCAGCTATCATTCGTGCAATTTCCATATGATCTACTTGCGGATCGTATTTTCAAGTGGTTAGACTATCAGTTGCGCGATCAAAAGATAATTGTGTTTGGTGGGGTTCGGGTCCGTTGGATTGGCTAAGCTTTTGAATACACTTTTCGGAGTGTCTTCTCAAATGTGTTGTGTCGTGAATAGTGTCACATTGTAATTTAGATAAACAATATTTACACTGAACTATATGTTTAGTGTTACCTTCATTGTCGATCTCCTCAATTGTGTTGAAGTGATCCTAAACTGTCGAGATGCACTTGCATTTCCTCTTGGAGGTTGCAACACTTGCAGACGCAGTAGCACTTACACTCGTTGCTTTTTCATGCCCACTACCATTGCGACCACGACCTCCAGTACGTCCACTATGGCTCGGATTAGTAGATTCCTGCGTAATAAATTCATTAGTGGTAAACTGCCATTCTTCCACGTTGTGTTGGGCATCAACGGGAATACCACTATAACCAAAAGAATCAACAACAACAACAACAAACAACAACAAGCCTTAATCTCAACTTAATTGGGGTCTATATGGATTTCACGTTTTCACGCAGTTATGTTCGAAACTAAACTTTTATGAAGGTCTAGATCTAGAATGTCTTTCCTAACTACTTAGGTTCACGTGATTCTTGGTTTACCACTCCCTCTCCTAGTATTAGGTATAAGAATGTCCTCCCAAGCACGAACTTGTGCTTCTTGCGGTCTACGTTGGACATGTCCGTACCACCTTAAGCGGCTTTCGCGCACTTTATCTTCTATTGGTGCTACACCTACTTTACTACGAATAACTTCATTCCTTATGCGATCCATTCTCGTATGGCCACTCATCCATCTTAACATACGCATTTTTGTCACACTCATTTTAGATAAATGTTGTCTCTTAATGGCTCAACATTCACTATCATATAACATAGCTGGGCGGATTACAGTCCTATAGAACTTTCCTTTCAACTTAATAGGTATCTTGCCATCACATAAAATTCTTGTAGCATTCTTCCACTTAACCCACCATGCCTTAATCTTATGTTGAATATCTTCTTCTATATCTCGTTCGTACTGCACTATAGATCCAAGGTATCTAAACTTCCTAGAAGCTTTAATTTTCACACCATCTAAAGAAATTTCATCACTCTGATTACTTGAGTTACTAAACCTACAATGCATGTATTCAGTTTTCGTCCTACTTAACTTAAATCTCTTCGTCTTGAGAGTCTTTCCTCACAGTTCTAACTTACGGTTAACTCCTTTCCTATGTTCATAAACTAAAACTATATCGTCCGCAAAAGGCATACACCAAGGAACTCTATCTTGGATTTCTTTTGTCAGCTCATCCATCACGATGGTGAAAAGATAAGGACTAAGAGCATATCCTTGATGAATGCCGATCTGAATGGGGAACTCTGCCGTGTAGCATCCAACAGTTCTCACACTCGTGACCACCCTATCATACATGTCTTTAATTACCTTGATATACCTCACACGCACTCATCTCTTTTTTAGCACCTACTATAAAACTTTCCTCGGCACCCTATCATATGCCTTTTCTAAATCTACAAAGACCATATGTAGGTCCGTTTTGGCTTCTTTGTACATTTCCATCAACATCCTAAGAAGAAAAATGGCTTCTGTGGTTGATCTGCCTGGCATAAAGCTAAATTGGTTACCTGAGACGGTAGTTGTGGCCCTTAATTTCCTTTCGATAACTCTCTCCGAAAGTTTCACAGTATGGCTTATTAACTTTATGCCCCTATAATTGTTACAATCCAGCACATCTCCTTTATTCTTGAAGATGGGGACAAGAATACTTTTCCTCCATGCATCAGGCATATGCTTTTTCTTTAGTATCTCATTAAAAAGTTTAGGCCTCGTTCATTTCACCGATTCGAGTTTTCAGTTTTAGGTTTCTACAGTAAAAAGTTCTCAGAAAATGTCACATCAAAATTTTCTGCAACAGTAAAAAGCTCTCAGAAAATGTCACATCTCAACTCGAATTGAAAACTTGAATCCGCGAAGTGAACGAGGCCTTAGTGAGCCACACAATTCCAGCATCTCCTAATGCCATCCAAACCTCTATTGGAATATCATTTGATCCACATGCCTTCCCCTTTTTCATCTTCCATAGTGCAGCTTTAACTTCCGAAATTTTAATTCCTCTTGTATACATCACATTAGGTTCTCGTTGTGACTTAAGATTGTCAAACTCTATCGCATGGTCATCGTTATATAGCTTCTCAAAGTAACTCCTCCACCTTTCCCTAATGTCTTTATTTTTTGTCAGAACCTGATCTGTATCATCCTTAACACACCTCACTTGATTTAGGTCCCGACACTTCCTTTCTCTTATCCTAGCTAGTTTATATATATCCTTCTCTCGTTTTCTAGTCCCAAGTTTCCTATATACTTCATCCAAGTAGAACGAGCCTTACCAACTGCTCGCTTAGCTTCTTTTTTCGCTTGTTTGTACTTATTAAAAGTTTCAACATCCTTATACTTTGGTAAATCTCTATATAAATCCCTCTTGGTCCTAATAGCTTTTTAAACTTCCTCACTCTACCACCAGGTTTCTTTCCTAGGGGGGCCTTTACCGTTAGATTCCCCTAGTACCTCCTTTGCCACTTTTCTAATGCAGATGGCCATGGCATCGCACATAGTATTTGCATCACCTATATATGACCAAGTAACTTCATCTAACAACTTCTCTTTAAAGGCCAATTGCTTTATTCCCTTCAAATGCCACCAACGAGTTCGTGGGAGGTGGTTTATCTTAGTCCTTCTATAGCAAAGCTTAATATTAGCTCACATGTAAGTTCACTAACCTATGTTGGGTGGCTAGTACTTCTCCACAAATTACTTTACAATTCTTACATAGAGAACGTTCTTTATAAATAATCTATCTGACTCAAGTTCCTCTTATTTGAAAAATGCGCTTGTTATGATAAAATCATGTCCCAACGCAAATTCCAAAATAGATTTTCCTTCTTCGTTTTGAGCTCCAAAACCAAAACCACTGTGGATCCTTTCAAAGTTTTCCCTATCCTTACCAACATGCCAATTGAAATCTCCTCCAATGAAAATGCTATCCTCATTGCCTATACGACACACTAAGTCATTCATGTCTTCCCAGAACTTGACTTTAGTTTCTGCATCCAATCCTATTTGTGGAGCGTAAGGACTAATTGCATAGATGAACTTTTTTTCTAATACCAATTTGAGCATAATAATTCTATCCCCTATTCGCTTAATCTCAAATACGTCATCCTTCACAGTTTTGTCCACTAGAATACCAACTCCATTGCGATTCCTTTCCTAACTTGTATACCATAACTTGTGTCCTAAATTTCCAATCTCCTTTGCTTTCTCTCCTGTCCATTTCGTTTCCTGTAAGCATAAAATGTTAATTCTTCTTCTTACCATAATATCTACTAATTCCATAGATCTACGAGTTAAAGAACCTACATTCTAACTACCTAAATAAATTTTCCTATCATGGGTTAGCTCTGCCCCTTGCACACGTCCATGAATGTGCAAGGACCCCCCTTGCATATTTTTCACCATATCCGGGGCCCGACATGGCGCATGGGCTCGCTTTTCCCCCCGCACTCGTCCATGAATGTGCGAAGACCCCCCTTGCCTATTTAACACTATACCCGGGGCCAGGCATAGCGCGTCGCAAGTAGGGAACGCCCCAACAGATTCTATGTGAGTGAAATTCGTGAGAGTGACTTTTTTTACGATGGTTGTCAACCTACCGCAACCCTCCTCCTTTACCCGGGCTTGGGACCGGCTATAAAAACGCATAGGCGGAGTTACTATAACCAAAAGAATCCATTATAAAAAATAAGAGTGATTTGAGAGAGAGAGCTTTAGGATATTGTGATAGTTTTTGGAACAATTGAGAGAGATTGAGAGAAATTGAGAGGGATTGAGAGTTTGGGTGAGGAAAATGTGTGGGGGATGGGGGGTATTTATAGGGAAATTTCTGGGTTAAAAAATTAATTTTTTTCCCCCAAATTCGGACCCAACAGTTATTTTTTTTCTTGGAGGGTCGGGTTCGGGTGGGCTCGGGCTGAAAATTGGGCAACGGTAAAAAAAAATAGCCGTTGGGGTTGGGCATTTTGAGCTTCGGGTCGGGTCGGGCACCAACGGTCAAAAATACATCCGTTGGTCAGGCTTAGGCTTCGGCCAATTCAGGCCGTTCGGGCCTGATTGAAAAAAATTAAAAAAATTCCGACGGACAGCGGTTGACGGCGATATCACGGCGTCGGGCTCTGGCGAGTTGTCCATTTTCGGGCAGCCCGAGCCCGAGCCCGAAAAATAAAGTTGGACGGGTCGGCATTTGGGCCTGCCCGCCAAGCCCGAAAAATTCGGGCCTCGGGCTGGCCCGCCGGCCCAAAGTTCCAACACTAGGTGGTGCTGTGGACTTCGCAAGACACAGAATTCAAGGCTTTTTCATTCTCGGATCTCTCAAGGGGATAGGATTTAATTTTGTCTTAGTCTTGATGTTGTAGTCTTTTGCGTTTGTGTATTTTTTTCCGGAAAGATTGTATTTCTTGATTGCCTAGTTTGCTTCGAGGACACCTTGTCGTCTGATGTTTGTACTCTCATTCATTTTTAATAATATTTCTCGTTTCTTATCAATCAAAAAAAAAAAAAAAAGAAAAAAAAAAAAGAAAAAAAAAAAAGAAAAGAAAGAAGGAAAAGTTTCATTTTCATCATCAAATGACGAGTTCAAAGGTTGTCTGTTCTCTATGTTCTTTTTGACCCAATAGAATGTTGTGTAATTTGCTCAGCGCTTTTATTTCCCCCTGTTTTTTGGCTGTCTCACTTATTAGGTTAACTTCTTGTTCTCCTTTGTAAGTTTTTTTCTATTATGAATATGTTTTCTATTTCTCCTAATAGAACAAAAAATCTTTAGAAGGTATCTTACTTTCATACCTGTTTCATTGGCATGATTTTTACTTTATGGTGCCACCCAGTGGACATTTGTGTATGGTTAATCAATTACATGAGAAACGGCATAAATTTATGATTTGAACATATAACGAAGACAGAGTATACGAAGATCACTTATTTTTAGTTATTTATTTATGATCTTATTTGTATTTATCAGGAAATCAGCTGGGATCTGGATTTCTGGATGAGCAACAAGAACATGAAAGCATACTTAATCAGTGTATTGGGCAACTTGAAAGTGCCGAGGCAACTAGGCTTTCATTGGTTTCGCAGCTCAAAGAAGCACTTCAAGACCAAGTATAAAATTTATTGCTAATGCTCTTGTGCTTTCGGTTTGTTTCCAATTTTTCATTGATTCACCAGCCATTATAAAATTTTCAGGAATTAAAGCTGGATAACATTCGCACACAGTTGCAAGTAAGGACGAAACTATTATCTTGTCTTTATTACCTCAGTCAGAAGTAGCGATCGCTTATTTAATTTTCCCATTGGCTTAGGAAGATTCCAATTTCGGTTGTTTCCTTATTATTTATTTATAATTCAAATAATTTAAAACTTTTAGTTCGGAACGTGGATGATGTGCAGTTCTCATTAGATTCAGCAAACGGGTGTTGTTGAGTTATTGATTTATGTTTCTTATTATTTATTTTGTTTTTGCTTTACCTAGCATACAATTTGGTGTTTTACCGTCAGTACCCTTTGTAAATATTTAATTGCGTTTGGATTGTTTTTCTTATAGTCATCAGATACTTTACTTTTGGATGAATGTTTTAGACTCAAGTCAGATATCTGTAACCGTTGTAGCTGGGGAAGTCTTTGATGTTATGGCCCTGCGGGTGTTGGGGCAACTGTAAAAGACTGTAAGAATAAGACGACCATTAAATTAAAGGTTTAGCTATTTTCATGAGCAGAGTAGGCACTTAGAGTTAAATTTATGACTGGAGTCCTCTTGAAAAGCTCAAGGTAGCCTGAGTTTCTTGAATTGGTATTAGAAGAAGATGGTTTAACCTTTAGGGGTTAGTTGAGTTGTTAGGCCCGCGGTCTGCTCCTTCATTCTGAGAATGTGAAGTGTAATTTCTACATTGGTGATTTGTGACTTTCATACTTTTGTTGGCTCTCACCAAAACAAATATGGTTCCTTTTTGAAATAATTGTGCTGGAGGATAGAAAAAGGCTAACCTACATGAATGGAATATAGTAATTTTGTGTTTAAAATTTCTGTGTGTGTTTATCCTTGGTGCCGAAGTGCATATTTAGCTTCTAATGGGCTGGAACGATGGTGAAATTTTTTCTGTTCAGGTTGCTCGGCTCTACATTGAACAAGCAAGTAATGTCAGAAAGAGATTTACATTGTCTCCTGCTCCTAGTGCAAGCAACGCAATTAACCCAACAACAGAAACTACAAAGGCCGTTGAGCAGAATCAGCCTGTGGTTCCACCAAGCAGTACCCAGTCTCAGGCTCTTGCGCAGCCAGTGGCTTCTTTTGCACCTGTAAAAACTACTGATGAAGAGAGCAAAAAAGCAGCAGCAGCTGCTGTTGCTGCTAGGCTTGCTGCCTCTACGTCTTCTGCACAGATGCTAACCTCTGTGCTGTCATCCCTTGTTGCTGAAGAAGCTGCTTCCATGAATGGCGGTTTGACATCAGCTGGGTTAACATCGGGGTTACCCATGTTCTCTCCAGAAAAACGACAGAAGCTTGAGAAGTCAATGCCTTCATCTGACGTCGGCAATTCCGATGTTGGCAGTGCAGGTTATTTTACTTTATCACAGCAATCGATATCCACTGTAGCACTTGCACCATTAACAGGATTGCAATCAATGCCTCAAGGAAGTCAGATGCAATCTACTTTTGCCCAGCCTCTGCCGCCACCTCCCCCGCCCCTTCAATCTCCAACAACTCCATCAAATCAGTATGTTCAATCCCCCGGTCTTATGGCAGGTGTAATGCCTTTCGGTTATGGATCAAATACTCGTCCTCCCCCACCCCTACT
This sequence comes from Morus notabilis, assembly GCF_000414095.1. Lineage (NCBI taxonomy): Eukaryota > Viridiplantae > Streptophyta > Magnoliopsida > Rosales > Moraceae > Morus > Morus notabilis. Next base: position 1,107,563 of record NW_010367622.1, read on the forward strand.
GCCACCACATTTTGCAATGGGATTGGCGAGACCCAATCATCAGCAGCAACAGCAGTCGCAGCTTCAGCTTTCACCACAGCAGCAACAACAGCCACAACTACAACCTGCCAATGGAGGATTTTACAGACCGCCAGGGATAGGATTCTACGGGCAAAACCACCAGCCGGCAACACCACCAGTTCATCGGCAGTGAGTTCTGCATAAGAAAAATCGCTGCGCGAAAATCTGCCCCAACACCTATGGCTATTTGATGTGGGTCAGAGCGCCAGCAAAGATGGTTACCACCTTGGCGGTGAGTACTCCGTGGGAGGGATTGTAAGCACATTGTCTTTTTGTAAATTAGTAGGACATTGTGACTAGAAAATCTCTCCCCATCGGTAAAGAAGTTACTTGGCAGCTGTATTTTAATTTTAAATGTTTTAAGCGTCTTTGGAATGCACTATGCTTAGTCTACATTACCGTTGCATTCTGCACAGAATGACTGGTGGGCATACTGATGTGAGGTTTAGAATTGTTGCATATGCTGGTCTTATCAGCTGACTTAGGAAGCTTTCTTCCAAATTTATGCTAATGTTCAGAAAATAATTCCTCCCATCTATATTCTTGGAGGCAAGCTTCAGGGGATTTGTGGACTTCACTTTGCAAGTAGGGCACTTTTATGTCTTCATAACCATCTGACGGTTGAAATTCAACTACTAGTAAGAAAATGTTGTTGTTCCTATGTGCAATAATGATGTTGCAAGTAAATTTTCAATATAAAAAGTTAAAAACCCAAGTATTTAGTATTCCTGGACCGTCGTTATTTGTCGGTCATCTCTCAATCTAAATCTAGAATTTCAATTTAAGTGGAGAATTGGATTTTGGAAGGTCTCGGAGACAGCTCCTAGTCGCTCCTATGTTTTTTTAATTTTTTGTTTTAAGTTTTTACATCTAAGATATATGGAGGGGCCGTCATTGGCTTCAAGGCGTTTTTGAACGCCTTGGTGGTGTTTTTGGACGCCACACTTGGAGGTTTTGGTTTGGGAGAGGAGCCAAGTCATATATTGTGGTGCATAGGTTGTCCTTTGTCGCTACCGCCTACATGTTATCAACCATTCATCTTTTTTTTTTTCTACTTTGTTTCACTAGTGATGAGGGGTCTTGCTCTCGTTGGTGTTTTGATGTTCACACTCGTGGATATTTTCATCTTTCGTTCATAATAACGGGTGTGATTTTTACCCCGATTAGTTTAATTCCTCTGTTTGTTTAGTGTTTGGTTGTTTGTTTTGACTGCAAGATATGTTTCCTTGCAATTTTTGTGTAGTCTTCATGCTATGAGTTTCTCAATCTCGGTTGATCGGATTTTTCTCTCTAACTCTAGAGAATCTGTTAAAGAGTTATATGTAAATTGTAGTGTACCTTTCATGGATTATTTCCATTTGTGGCGTCCAGCGGAGAAGTTTCCTATAGTAGAGGCTGTGTATATAGATTAATGTTTGGAGTTCCTTTCCATGTTATGAAATAACATTTTACATTTAAAAAATTGATACTTATATAGCGTTTTTATTGCAAGATGATTTTTCATAACCAAGACATACGCAAACTTTATTAAACTCAACCAACTTGGCTGTTGAATTTGAGCAAAAAACCAGAGAATACAAAAAAAAATTCTATTCCATTTAAGTGTGGCAATTAGACTCAACTACCTAAAAGTAGTACGGTTTTTGTTTTTGTTTTGATTTTGATTTTGATTTTGTTTTTGTTTTTGTTTTTGTTTTGAACTTGGGGACTAAAAGTAGTTTTAGCAAAAAGAAGAAGAAAAAAAAAAAAGAAGAGTCACCTCAAAAATAGGGATCACAGCAATGGGTGACAACTTGTGTTAATATAGGCCACCTTGTTGTCAATCCGTTTAGTAATCTTATCAGAAAATATCAACACAAATATGACCTATTTATTAATATATCAGTACATATTAATCCATACACAATTTATTTATTAATCGTGTCAACCTGTATAACTCATTTAAAGTAATATGTTGAATACATAATTGTATTAATTTATTTAACATGATTATAACACTAGCCCATTTAACAAGTTTATTTGTTCAAATTACTAGTGAAAGTTACTTATAAATCTTAAAATTCATGTTGTGTGTTAAATCAATCATATAAACTAAAAAATTATATTACATATAATTAAGTTTTAAATAACATATAAACTTAATTGTGTTGTTGCGTGTCAATTCATGTTAATGGTTTGACCCAAACACTTACACGTTTGTTAATCGTGTTAGCCGTGTTCTACCCGTTTTGACTCAAACTCATTTATAATAAATTTAAACCCTCTAACTTCATGTCATGTTTGTGTTATGTTAATATATTTTGATTTAAATTACTATCCTTACACTATATAACATCTTTAGGATCTATTTTTTATCTCAAAAATCTTAAATTGAAACTTCAAAAAGCAGAAATCACTCTTTTTTAAAATAAAATTATAAGAACGAGTTATGACATAACCCACATTACATTTTAAAGTAAAAAAGTTTGATGATAGATTCTCATAGTTCACATCCCTAAAAGGGAGAGACACCAGTGAAAATAAAAATATTGAATTAACTAAAAACTAGATAAGTTTCGCCTATAGTTGTCGAAAACCAAGCTCCATTTCCTTTCTTCTTCCTCCTCCTCCTATTCTTCTAAACTTTAAAAGGAAGAAATAACTTGAATTGGAAAGGAAAATGATGAGGGAGAGAGAGAGAAGGGAAGGGAAAATGATTTGGATAAAAAAAGGAGTTCTCAAGGGAAAATGATTTGCATAAAAAAAAAGGAAAGAGAGAGAAGGGAAAAGAAAATGATTTGCATAAAAAAAGGAGTTCTTATGGTGAGAGAAGGGAAAATGATTTGCATAAAAATGGTAAGACATGGTATTTTTACCCTATCGGTAGAGCATGTTAACAAAAACCATTATATCAAAATTGCAAGATCAAAAATGTGTTAGGAACCCATTAAAAATTAGCAAAAATAAGAAACTAACGTGGTACATTATTTTAAAGGATATTTGCGTTACGGGTCTTAAATTTTTTAATCTTTGGCATTTAGATCCCCAATTTAAGAATTTGAACATTCAAGTTCTTAAAAAATAACATTAAAATGACTTAGAATAAAATTAATTATGAGAATTATTGACAACAAAATATCGATTATAAGAGGAAAAAACAAGAATTTTATAAATATCGTTGAGGAAATTGATCATTTGTTCAATTGTATTTTGGATAAATTGGTTCTAAATTATAATGATGTAATTAAATAACAGCAACACAACAATTAATTATCCATTTACATACTTTAATTTTCTTATAATCTTTAATATTATAAAGGATAATTAAAGGTATGTAATTTGACAGTATGTAATTGGACAACTGATTATTACATTATTGTTATTTGGTTACATCTGTGTAGTTTTGAAGAAGAAACTTATCCAAAATATAATAGAAAAGATGGTCAATTTTCTCAATGATATTTATGAATTTCTTGTTTTCTTTCTTCGTTTATTATCAATTTGTTGTCATTTTTAACATTACTTTTGGACAAAAAGTCTTATAATATCATGTTAATTAACTCCAAAAAAAAAAAAATAGGGACTGAGGATATTAATAGATTAAGGCATCGTTCACTTTGCAAATTCGAGTTGAGATGTGACATTTTCTGAGAGTTTTTTACTGTAAAAACTTAAAATTGAAAACTCAAATCGGTGAAATGAACGAGACCTAAGAGTACGAGGACCTAAGTGTTTAAATTTTTAAAATGGAGACTAATGGTGTCAACAAATTAAGAATTTGAGGATCTGAGTGTTCAAATTATTAAAATGGACACTAACAGGTGCCAAGATTAAGAGCTTGGGGACCTGAGTGTCCAAGTTCTCAAAATAGGGAATCAAACGTCAATGATTAAGGGGACGTTTGTTTCCTATATTCGTCTCTGATTCTGAATCATGATTCATAATTTTCTACAGTGTTTTTTCTCACAAAAAAATACACGTAAAAGAGAATGATTTTAAATCATGATGCTGAATACATAAACCAAACGTCCTCTAAAACATTTGAAGACCAACGACGCAAATATCCTTTATTTTAATAATATATATACTCTCGTTTTTCACCATTCACCAGTAATTATCAATTCAAAAGGTATCGTTAGGGCAAAAATACCTATCATCTTATATGTATTCAAAATTTTTTTTTTAAAAAGAAAAAAAAACCTACTTCTTAGTAAAGAGGTATCAAAGTGCCTTTACCATTTACATACACATATAGTTGTAAAATATAACTTATTAGTAGTGTTGATTATTCATAGTAGAGTTCTCATTATTATGTAAATGAGTTCTCATTTATGACAACAACAGGATCATAACGAATACATTCATGCCAAGATTGGAATTGGTGTATTTAGTTAGTGAATTTATGTCATAATTTAAATTATAATTTGTAATTTATTATACATAAATTAAAAATAACTTTAAATTATAATTTTAAACACATAAATTAAATGGGGTATAGATTTAAACTTAATTTCGGAATAGTAAAAGAACAAAGAAAAAAAAAAGTTCCCTCAGAGAAGAAAGAAAGTGCTATTCCTTTCAGAACACGTTCATCAATCAGCGATCAACAGTCAACCAAAGAAGAAAGAAACAGAGGAATTGGAATTTCCATAATATACAGAATAATAAAAGCATAAATATATTTTTAATTTTGCTTAATGAGTAAGGAAAAATAGCTTATATAGAAGGGAAGTGATCACCTGAAACTGAATTCCAAGTATCTCTTTTAGGGCTTTATTGTTCTCTTGTCTCAGGTAAACGACTTACGATCTTTTCTTTCTACGTCGTAATCATCATTTATTTTTGTTCTTCCTGATTATTTTTTTTCCGCTTTTAGTCTAAATTGAAAGCAATAAGGGAAAAAAAATAACTCGTACAGGTTTTTTTTCCTCTTCTTATGGATCTGAAATGAATCCCGATTCTTTTGGCTTTTAGGGTTTAATGTCTGTAATCTTCATAATTCGATTGTGGGGTTTTTTATTTTCTTTTGGGGCTTTTGCATTATAGGAGATTATTTTGTTTTCCGTTTGTGTTCGAATTTGGATTTGAAATTTGAAATTCTTCAATTCTTTTTTTCTCTCGTTAGAATCTTTTTTTTTTTTTACCCTTCCTGAATTGGAATCTTTGGTTATTATGATGTTAAATTGATGGGCCAATTCTATGTCTATGTGTGCTTGTTTACATTTCAATGTTTCTACATAAAAAGCAAAATTTGTATGTTTTAGGTCTGAAAGTTATTAAGTTGTCAAGGATTAGAAATTAACTTGTATTCTCTGATGGCGCTTCTAATTTGGCATCCTATTGTATTAACTCAATCCCAGAAAGATTATGGCGTCTAATTGTCGTTTCAGCGTCATAATTCGTACTGATCGAGAAATTGATCTTGGTGTTCAGAATGTGTTCGTGAAAGGAAAAGGTTAAGAATGGTTAATATGTAGATTAATATGGGAAAAAGGTATCAACATTTCTAGTCCAAAATTGCTTAGCTTGTAATGTGGATAGATATTCCGTAGGTTTCGCTTCGGTATAGTTGATAATGCTACTAAAGGATTATTGTGATGCTCTTGACATTTCATGGGTCGTCATCGTAAACGATTTAACTTGTTTTCAGGCATTATAACAAACTTAGTGATGACATCAAGAACTTTGAGAAGAAGGCTTCATCATGCTGATGTTGATGGAAAGAGGCAAGAGCATTTAGAAACATCAGATTTGGATGGATTGAATGAACCTCTACTTGGGAATTACAGGCACGACGATAGGCATTCAGAGGTGAGGCTGCTTTTGATTTTCTGCGGTCTAATGATTCAATGACGATGGGAACTTGATTAAGCAAATTTGTGATGCCTTGTGTATTTTGATGATGTTGTATTCCATGGTTCTCAGCTTGAAGATCTCTTGGATGATGAACGGAGGAAAGAACACCGCCATTGGACCTTAGTATTTTCCCAGTTGATTGCACAATGGGCTCAGTGGCTTGGTATGTATGTAATGCAGTTAGTATGGTTTCTTACTTGAAATGGTATGCGATTTTTTTTTTTTTTTGTCCCCTCGCTGTTTGTGGTTTGGAAAAGGCTTAGTAGAAGTTTTGTGAATAGGATGTTGATCATAACTGGGCAGGTTCTGATTAAAAATAAAATCGACAAATAGTGAAAGATAGAGAAAAGTAGCACGAAACTAACATACTTTTGATATGTTTATAGTATAGTGTTGGTGGATGGCTTCTATTGTCTGTCTGGATATTTACGTGAGATGCTTTCCTTCTTTTTTCTTTTTTCTTTGATAGAAGTTTTAGTTTTTGGTCTTTGCAGCGAATATCGTAATTGGACCTGCATCTGTTGTTGGGTGGCTTTTGACCCTTCCTTCTGCTACACAGAATAGAGAAGGCAATAAGTTACTTAGACCTTCCCTTAGTCCTTTACAGGTTACCCTCTTGTGTCATACTATTCTCTATTCTTCCCCCCCTCCCCTCCTTACATGCTTGAACTTTTATTTCTTTTTAATTACTTACAAAATTGATTCTTGTCTATGATGTTTTATTACTATTATTATTTGGCGCTCTGTTTTGATGCTCCTATCGGAATTGTAGGCTTCTGCCGTCTTATCTTTCTTCAATTTAGTTATTAATATCAAATACATAGATCTCTTCAGAGTGATAATCTAATAGAAAGCTCGTAATAGGCCCTATAATTGTTAATAAAGCAAATTGAATCCTTCTGTGTTGAATTGTATTTAAAAGCTCTTTTTGTTTTTGTTTTTTGGTATGTTTGTTTTCCTATTGCTTTTAAGAGATATTATTTTTATTTGGATTGTTATCACTGGTGCCCCCTGAACTTTAGGGTAATTCTCAGTTTGCCCACCGAACTTTAGAACTCTCACTTTGCCTCCTGAACTTTAAATTTGTTCCCACTCAACTCCTGTTGTACTTTCTGTTAAGAACAGATAGAAAGAAAAAAAAAAAAAAAGAGCAATGCAGTCACGTGGTCTTTCTGTTTGAATTTGTATTAAAAACAAACAGATAATAACCACATGGCCACACTTAGCCCCCTCCATTTCCGTATGATTTTAACAGATTTTCTTATAGAAGGGCTTAAATGGGACAAATTCACAGGTCAAGGGGCAAAGTGAGAGTTTTTATAGTTTAAGGGGCAAAGTGGGAATGACCCCAAAGTTCAGGGGGCACTAGTGAAATTAATCCTTTTTATTTTTATTTTCCCCTTTTTCATTTATTCTGATCATTCTGCAGTGCATCTTCTAGTTTTTCTTTTTCTGATAATTGAAAGCGTGTTCTTGATAACTTTGTTGTTGGAAGTGGTTATTCCTCGTGGCCCTTTTCAAGGGTCCATCTTTTCTAAATGTTTACCTGATCTATTTTTCTTACACTATAAATTGTTAAGAAGTAGATACCTTGCTAATTTTATTCAAACTGCAATTTGTGTCTCTAGGAAGAAAGACTCAGAAATATACGGCAGAGGCTTGAAGTCCCCTTTGATGGTTCTTGTCTGGAGCATCAAGTAGGTTTCTTCCCAGTTTTAATCTTTCCATTTCTAAAGTAAACTGTTGTATAGCATTTGCAAGCAGAGGCGTTGGTAATTTTCATCCATTCAATGGCCTCGGAACATTTCTCGTTGGAATTGTTCCATTACGTTCATACATATAGCGCATGTGTGTGTGTGCTTGTTGGGGTTTTTTTCTTTTTCTCCCAGTTTGTTGATGTATTGTGCGTTTGCACGCGTGTGTGTGTGTGTGTGTCTGTTTGTCTTTGTTTTTTTTCCAAATTTGTTGATGTATTGTGTGTTCGTGTGCCTGTGAGTGCGTGAGAGAGAGAGAGAGAGAGAGAGAGAGAGAGATGATTGGTCTGTGTCATATCTGAGATGTACAGAATGACACCTTGAAGCTTCATTATTGATTACTAATTACCTGGTCATCAAAATTGAATTAGATGATAGAAACCATTCTTTACCTGATTGGAATGCTGTTTGTATGGTGCATGTTAACAGGGATAAAGTATTTGAAATAGAAAAGTAGTTATGTAATTTCCTTGTAAAAGTGGGTCATGATTTTATTTAATGAAGTCGTAAGTGACCAAAATGTGCAAAGGAAGGAGAAAAGCTAAGGCAGGAGTTTATTTGTTGCTGTTGGAGTGATCATGCATTGTAGAATAAATATGCCTTTTTTTCTAATTCATTTTACAGTCAATGAAATGAATAGATTAAATGTGGGATGCAGGGTGCACTGAAGCAATTGTGGAGGTTGGCATATCCTGATAGGGAGCTCCCGTCTCTTAAGTCGGTGCTTTGGAAGGAGATGGGTTGGCAGGGAACAGATCCCTCAACAGATTTTAGGTATGTAGTTCATAGAATCTCCTGTTCTGCTTTGGAGTTGATTAGCTTTCTGCTGAGATTTCTTCTTTGAATACTATCTTAAATTTCATTATAGGGGTGGGGGATTCATATCATTGGAGAATCTTATCTTTTTTGCTCAGAAGTATCCGGTATGATTTTTTTTTCTCTTTTTTTTTTTTTTTTTAATAATCTTTAGAGCAATGCTGTTTTTTTTTTTTACATCATTTCTCTCTCTTTTTTTTTTGTTGTTTTTTTTGTTTTAATAATCTTTAGAGCAATGCTGTTTGCTATTTTCTTTTATTCCTGATAAGAAATTCATTAGTCACTTGTTTCATTTAACCTGAGATCTGTGAAAAATCTAATATCTATATGATTTTCATTTTTTTTTTTTTAGTAGTATATGATTTTCATAATCTTTGTTTCTACTTGTCATTCGAGATATATATGTCACCTCTTCTTCAGTGTAGCATATGTAAACCCATCCTTTGAGGGGGAAAAAAAAATCCCACAGCCTTGAGTGTACTTTTTTCTTTCTCCTTAAATTCATGACTCGGTGCTTTAAATGTAGATCGATTTTCCGTTTGTAATGAGCAAAAATTACATTAAATAAACAGTTGAACTGCACACCAAAGAACATTTTTTGAATGAAAAAATAATTGGGACACGTTGTCGAACATCAAAGAACAATTAAAAAAGATATCGTGATGTAAGTCTTATCATTCCTACAATTGTCCGACGTCAAAGAACAATTTAACTGACACATTGTCCAACAGGAATTTATAAGTTTAGGTTCTAATTTAGGCTATTATTATTATTATTATTATTATTTACCATAATTTAGGCTATGCCCAATATTTAGGTTATTGTAGAAAGCCAAGTAATTTTGGTTTGACAAGGCAATGAAAGCTCTTGACAAAGTTGGGAATTGCAGCGAGGACAGCCTGTCTTTAAATCCCATTGGATTGGATTGAATTGTATCTCCTCTTGAGCACAACTGCACAAGACTATTTTCTGGGTGGACCATTTTAATTGGATGTAGTCTATGTATGCTATATATGTGTGTGTGTGTGTGTGTGTGTGTGTGTACATTTATATGAATATTTTCATAATGGTTCTTAATTTGTCCTCCACTTGACAGGAATCATTCCAGAGATTGTTGCACAAACAGGATGGAAACAGAGCTGAGTGGGAATATCCTTTTGCTGTTGCTGGAATCAATATATCCTTTATGTTGGCACAGATGTTAGATCTCCAATCAGGTAAAATAAATTTTCAGTCGATCTATGATACAATGTTCTGTTGTTAACAGCATTGATGCTTCTGCCTCTAAACAGACTGATCAATGTGCAAATCGGCCAGATAAGATTTGCCTCAATGATAATGCTTAATTCATTGTAAATCTCTTGGCAGGAGTGCCGTCGTCTTTGGCGGGAATCCGTTTTCTGGAACTGCTTCAAGAAGATGAAATGGCGTTTGATAACCTTTATTGTGTAGCCTTTCAAATGATGGATGCTCAGTGGCTTGCAAAGCGTGCTTCATATATGGAATTCAATGTAGATTTGTTTGATTCTGTTCTTTATTTCTTACTCATAACTCTGTGATTTAACCTTTTTTTTTTTTTTTTGGGGTAAAATTTTAGGATGTTCTGAAGTCTACAAGAACTCAGTTAGAGCGTGAGCTTGCGCTTGAAGATGTTTCCAATGTGAAAGACTTGCCAGCGTACAACCTGTTGAAAAGATGATCTCCTCGGTTCATGTAGTTCAATATCCCACATTTTCTTTCTGCAATATATATATTTTTTTAACGACATTTGTTTTATGGTTATAATTCTTTCTATTTTGAAAAATTTAATGAAGTGCCATAGACATATAAAAACGTATTTTTGACAGGGGTAATAACAAAAATTTCCCCTTTGTTAATTTGAAAGTGGGAATCCACTCTTTGGTTTACAAATGTGAAGATTAAATTATCAAAAAAAAAAAAAAAAAAAAGATTATCCCTTGTCATTTTCTAATAGAGCAGTACTATTTGATCAGTGAATCCCACACTCAAGTGCCTCCATCAGATATTGCCCCGCAATAGGACCATGTCACCTGGAAACACAATTTCGTAAATCTTTTTTAACTGAACTTTTGTTTCTTCTTTATGAGAAAACAATGGATAAATAAATAAATCTCATTATTGGTCTATCCAATGGCCATGGCACCATAGTCACCGCTGTTTCTGTCTCCGTCTGACCGGCAGAAGGCAATGAGCGGCTTGCCGGCGAACAGGGAACGCCAGATCTCAATGGAGGGGATGTGGTAAAGTTTGTTAAAGTAATTGAGGCAATATTGTTATTAAAGAAATTGTATTTTATCAATCAAAGATTGAGAACTCATTTTCATCATATCAAGTAGCTTAGAAACATCGATAAAAAACAATGGCATGCATTTGTGAGTACGGCTCTGTTTGAGAATAAGCATGACACAAGCCTCCATCTATGTATCTGACTATTGGGCGCATAACAACAATCAAAATCAAAATAAAAAAGGAGCCTGTGGCACTCATCGCTGACTTTTTGATCAATTTGTGAGAAGGCGATATATTCCTTTTAAATTGATTAATTTTGTCACTAATCTAAAAATTATTATTTGATTTCAGTAAGTAGGATTTAAAAACGTTTTTATCTCCTCAAAAATCAAATTTATGCACCCTTAAAAGTGTGCATCTATCATTCTTCAGTGTTTTTATTGATTTTTTAATTGACAGTAAGCCTCCGGGCATGGATATTCTTTCATTGGTATTTTTCTTTATTTCTAGAATTAGGTAGTTAGTTGAGTTTCATTTTAATTAGTAGGCTTCTTTCTCTCTTGTATCTACTTTCATTTTTTTTTCTTTAAATCACTCTCTCCACAAAAAAAAAAAAAGGAAAGACATCGACCCTAAAGAATAGAGTGAGTGAGATAAAATAAAGGTGCGCACATCAGTCTTTACCGCTACTGACTATAGGTGTTTACCAATCGCTCGCCTTTTCAGCCATTTTCTTCCACTAGGGTTGAAGGGTCCCGCTCTCCTTGATGTCCTTGCTTTTGTTTTGTTTTTTGTTTTTTCTCATTCCTCTGTAATTAGGGTAGCTCTTACCATGATTAGTTTACATATTTATCTTTTTTAGTTGTATTTTTCGTCCCTTATTTGTTTCTTAGTTTTCGTTCTGTGTTTCTCAACATCAATTGATTCGATTTTTTAATCGATTATAAAGGATCTGTTAAGGAGTCATGTACGTATTTGGTCTACCCTTTTTGGGTGTTTACCAATTATGGCATTTAAATTTATCGAGAGAATTGGTTATTTGTTGGCATTGTGTTTCTTGTAGTAGGAGGTTGTATCATTTGTGTAGATTAGTATTTGTATTGCCTTTCATATTTTATCATATATTTTCTCTTAGAAAGAAAAAGAAGAGCACAGTGCAGTACTGCGATATCCTAAAATTTTTTTTTTTTCTATGTACAATCAAAGTACTCTATTCTCAAAAAAAAAAAAAAAATAAATAAATAAAAATGTTAGGAGTGTAAAAAACAAAAGAAAAAAAAATACTAGGGTTAGTTACAGTTAGAGAAATGAGTGGATATTAGGAACAAGTGGCATGCTGGCAAGAGCGGAAAAGAGGAAAATACAGAGAAAGAAAAATAAGAAAACAATTACAACAAAAACAGTTAGATTAATGTGAGGGCAAATGTTGAACATTTCACAAAATATCCATATTTATAAAAAAAATAAAAAATAAAAACAGTGGAGCTATTTATTATTAAGAAACAACATAAGTTTCTTAAGAACATATTTTATTCACCAAAAAAATTAATCAATGAGGTATATCTAAGTGAGCTGTACAAGCCATATGTTTCGATTGAGTACTAAGAAAAATACTATATATTAACAACGATATTTCAAGCACTATCCAATATAAATATTTTATTAAGGGTTGATTTATCCCAAGGCTTAATGGACAAGGTGGCTCGTGTAAAACTCTACGAGATAATTTATGGATATGTGAAATTGTGAATATTTTGACATGTCTTTTGCAGAGCAAATATATTATATATATATATATATATATATAGGAGAAATGAGAGAATCCCACATTAAAGGTAAAAAGACTGATGGAGCTCAATTTCATGATGCTTCTGCTCGTTCTGGTGGAGTCCAATGAACTTATAGCACCAAATCCCTCCCCATCTCCCTCTCTCTCCTCCTCCTACTCATTCTCTCTCTCCTACTTCAATTCATGAAGACTTTTTGCGTGGTTGGCCATGCTACTATGTATGCTTTACCAAGCACTGCATAGATATATATATATAGGAGAAATGAGAGAATCCCACATTAAAGGTAAAAGGACTGATGAAGCTCAATTTCATGATGCTTCTGCTCGTTCTGGTGGAGTCTAATGAACTTATAGCACCAAATCCCTCTCCATCTCCCTCTCTCTCCTCCTCCTACTCATTCTCTCTCTCCTACTTCAATTCATGAAGACTTTTTGCGTGGTTGGCCATGCTACTATGTATGCTTTACCAAGCACTGCATAGATATATATATATATAGGAGAAATGAGAGAATCCCACATTAAAGGTAAAAGGACTGATGAAGCTCAATTTCATGATGCTTCTGCTCGTTCTGGTGGAGTCTAGTGAACTTATAGCACCAAATCCCTCCCCATCTCCCTCTCTCCTCCTCCTACTCATTCTCTCTCTCCTACTTCAATTCATGAAGACTTTTTGCGTGGTTGGCCATGCTACTATGTATGTTTTACCAAGCACTGCATAGATATATATGTATAGGAGAAATGAGAGAATCCCACATTAAAGGTAAAAGGACTGATGGAGCTCAATTTCATGATGCTTCTGCTCGTTCTGGTGGAGTCCAATGAACTTATAGCACCAAATCCCTCCCCATCTCCCTCTCTCTCCTCCTCCTACTCATTCTCTCTCTCCTACTTCAATTCATGAAGACTTTTTGCGTGGTTGGCCATGCTACTATGTATGCTTTACCAAGCACTGCATAGATATATATATATAGGAGAAATGAGAGAATCCCACATTAAAGGTAAAAAGACTGATGGAGCTCAATTTCATGATGCTTCTGCTCGTTCTGGTGGAGTCCAATGAACTTATAGCACCAAATCCCTCCCCATCTCCCTCTCTCTCCTCCTCCTACTCATTCTCTCTCTCCTACTTCAATTCATGAAGACTTTTTGCGTGGTTGGCCATGCTACTATGTATGCTTTACCAAGCACTGCATAGATATATATATATAGGAGAAATGAGAGAATCCCACATTAAAGGTAAAAAGACTGATGGAGCTCAATTTCATGATGCTTCTGCTCGTTCTGGTGGAGTCCAATGAACTTATAGCACCAAATCCCTCCCCATCTCCCTCTCTCTCCTCCTCCTACTCATTCTCTCTCTCCTCTCCTACTTCATGAAGACTTTTTGCGTGGTTGGCCATGCTACTATGTATGCTTTACCAAGCACTGCATAGATATATATTATATATAGAAATGAGAGAATCCCACATTAAAGGTAAAAGGACTGATGGATCTCAATTTTATGATGCTTCTGCTCGTTCTGGTGGAGTCCAATGAACTTATAGCACCAAATCCCTCCCCATCTCCCTCTCTCTCCTCCTCCTACTCATTCTCTCTCTCCTACTTCAATTCATGAAGACTTTTTGCGTGGTTGGCCATGCTACTATGTATGCTTTACCAAGCACTGCATAGATATATATATATAGGAGAAATGAGAGAATCCCACATTAAAGGTAAAAGGACTGATGGAGCTCAATTTCATGATGCTTCTGCTCGTTCTGGTGGAGTCCAATGAACTTATAGCACCAAATCCCTCCCCATCTCCCTCTCTCTCCTCCTCCTACTCATTCTCTCTCTCCTACTTCAATTCATGAAGACTTTTTGCGTGGTTGGCCATGCTACTATGTATGCTTTACCAAGCACTGCATAGATATATATATATAGGAGAAATGAGAGAATCCCACATTAAAGGTAAAAAGACTGATGGAGCTCAATTTCATGATGCTTCTGCTCGTTCTGGTGGAGTCCAATGAACTTATAGCACCAAATCCCTCCCCATCTCCCTCTCTCTCCTCCTCCTACTCATTCTCTCTCTCCTACTTCAATTCATGAAGACTTTTTGCGTGGTTGGCCATGCTACTATGTATGCTTTACCAAGCACTGCATAGATATATATATATAGGAGAAATGAGAGAATCCCACATTAAAGGTAAAAAGACTGATGGAGCTCAATTTCATGATGCTTCTGCTCGTTCTGGTGGAGTCCAATGAACTTATAGCACCAAATCCCTCCCCATCTCCCTCTCTCTCCTCCTCCTACTCATTCTCTCTCTCCTACTTCAATTCATGAAGACTTTTTGCGTGGTTGGCCATGCTACTATGTATGCTTTACCAAGCACTGCATAGATATATATATATAGGAGAAATGAGAGAATCCCACATTAAAGGTAAAAAGACTGATGGAGCTCAATTTCATGATGCTTCTGCTCGTTCTGGTGGAGTCCAATGAACTTATAGCACCAAATCCCTCCCCATCTCCCTCTCTCTCCTCCTCCTACTCATTCTCTCTCTCCTACTTCAATTCATGAAGACTTTTTGCGTGGTTGGCCATGCTACTATGTATGCTTTACCAAGCACTGCATAGATATATATATATAGGAGAAATGAGAGAATCCCACATTAAAGGTAAAAAGACTGATGGAGCTCAATTTCATGATGCTTCTGCTCGTTCTGGTGGAGTCCAATGAACTTATAGCACCAAATCCCTCCCCATCTCCCTCTCTCTCCTCCTCCTACTCATTCTCTCTCTCCTACTTCAATTCATGAAGACTTTTTGCGTGGTTGGCCATGCTACTATGTATGCTTTACCAAGCACTGCATAGATATATATATATAGGAGAAATGAGAGAATCCCACATTAAAGGTAAAAGGACTGATGGAGCTCAATTTCATGATGCTTCTGCTCGTTCTGGTGGAGTCCAATGAACTTATAGCACCAAATCCCTCCCCATCTCCCTCTCTCTCCTCCTCCTACTCATTCTCTCTCTCCTACTTCAATTCATGAAGACTTTTTGCGTGGTTGGCCATGCTACTATGTATGCTTTACCAAGCACTGCATAGATATATATATATAGGAGAAATGAGAGAATCCCACATTAAAGGTAAAAAGACTGATGGAGCTCAATTTCATGATGCTTCTGCTCGTTCTGGTGGAGTCCAATGAACTTATAGCACCAAATCCCTCCCCATCTCCCTCTCTCTCCTCCTCCTACTCATTCTCTCTCTCCTACTTCAATTCATGAAGACTTTTTGCGTGGTTGGCCATGCTACTATGTATGCTTTACCAAGCACTGCATAGATATATATATATAGGAGAAATGAGAGAATCCCACATTAAAGGTAAAAAGACTGATGGAGCTCAATTTCATGATGCTTCTGCTCGTTCTGGTGGAGTCCAATGAACTTATAGCACCAAATCCCTCCCCATCTCCCTCTCTCTCCTCCTCCTACTCATTCTCTCTCTCCTACTTCAATTCATGAAGACTTTTTGCGTGGTTGGCCATGCTACTATGTATGCTTTACCAAGCACTGCATAGATATATATATATATAGGAGAAATGAGAGAATCCCACATTAAAGGTAAAAAGACTGATGGAGCTCAATTTCATGATGCTTCTGCTCGTTCTGGTGGAGTCTAGTGAACTTATAGCACCAAATCCCTCCCCATCTCCCTCTCTCCTCCTCCTACTCATTCTCTCTCTCCTACTTCAATTCATGAAGACTTTTTGCGTGGTTGGCCATGCTACTATGTATGCTTTACCAAGCACTGCATAGATATATATATATAGGAGAAATGAGAGAATCCCACATTAAAGGTAAAAAGACTGATGGAGCTCAATTTCATGATGCTTCTGCTCGTTCTGGTGGAGTCCAATGAACTTATAGCACCAAATCCCTCCCCATCTCCCTCTCTCTCCTCCTCCTACTCATTCTCTCTCTCCTACTTCAATTCATGAAGACTTTTTGCGTGGTTGGCCATGCTACTATGTATGCTTTACCAAGCACTGCATAGATATATATATATAGGAGAAATGAGAGAATCCCACATTAAAGGTAAAAGGACTGATGGATCTCAATTTTATGATGCTTCTGCTCGTTCTGGTGGAGTCCAATGAACTTATAGCACCAAATCCCTCCCCATCTCCCTCTCTCTCCTCCTCCTACTCATTCTCTCTCTCCTACTTCAATTCATGAAGACTTTTTGCGTGGTTGGCCATGCTACTATGTATGCTTTACCAAGCACTGCATAGATATATATATATAGGAGAAATGAGAGAATCCCACATTAAAGGTAAAAGGACTGATGAAGCTCAATTTCATGATGCTTCTGCTCGTTCTGGTGGAGTCTAATGAACTTATAGCACCAAATCCCTCTCCATCTCCCTCTCTCTCCTCCTCCTACTCATTCTCTCTCTCCTACTTCAATTCATGAAGACTTTTTGCGTGGTTGGCCATGCTACTATGTATGCTTTACCAAGCACTGCATAGGATTGATATTATATCGTGCTGAGATAAAATACATTGAAGAATGCTGCAATTACTGCACGCGCAAGTGCTGGCTACCCCAACCAGTTTGGCCGTTTTGGTCAGTAAAAGTGTTACAAGACGAATATATAATTGGTACAAGTTTCTTTAATTCACACCCGGAATATCAGGACTTCATTTAGTCATATTTATTACTCAGTAGATACGACACAAATAAGCCATCTTTTTTTTTTTTCTTTTTCCTTCTTGTTTCAAGAATATTTCGAATTTGAGCTTCAAGAGAAAAGAAAAGATTTACTGGATGCTTGCTTATAGAATTTATTTTGGGAGGGCACTTGCTTATAGAATTCCAGTTTATAGTAGTTTGTGTGCCGCTCAGGTACTACAAGAAAAAAACAAAAACAAAAAAAACTAGGTTCTGTCTTATCGGCTTGTTCGGGAAAATAATATTAATGAATGTACCAAATATGATTTAACATTACTTTATAAGATAAAAATAATGCTAAAAACATCTACTTTCATCTAAACTTTCCTTTTTGGAAATAAGTTGTTAGTTACAAAATTGAGATTAAAGTTAAAAGATGATTTGTCATGGTTTTGTGTGTCTATTATTTATATCATTTTTAATAAAAATAAAATTATTTTATTATCATTTATTATAACGAAACATCTCTTTGTATTCTGTGTTTTTTATATATTAAAACAATAACTTTACTTAAAAAAAAAACTTCTTTTTAATACTTGACACGATTTTTAGGACATATAAAGTCAATAAGAAAGGTAAAATGAACATCATCTCAAAAATCAATTTTAATGTACTAAAAAAACATTTTTTTTGTAGAGCCAAAGATACTAATTAAAAACACAGAATACCACTGAAATGTTTCATTATAATAGAGTACTAAAATTATTTTATCTCTTCTAAATAATTAAGTTTCATTATAACTTTTTATTTTTTCTCTATTAATTGAATAACAAATTTTTATTTTTATAATGAAGTGGCTTAAATAATTTTTTTTTATCCATTTTGAATGGTATTTTTAGTTTTTTTTTTTTCTTTTAAGTTAATAACCTTAGCATTACACATAAGAAAATGTTTTATTTACAGTTGCTTTAAGCCTGATTATGTTTTACACGTTTGTTTGTTTCTAAAACGATGGGTATTTTAAGAAACAAATCCATTCATATCTAGAAATACTATTGTACAAAGGTTCTCCTAGGCAGCATAGATGGACATCAATAATCATGTAGAATCGTAGATCAGCATTTCAAGAATATATTAAACAAGATAGAACATTAACAATCATCTGGATCAGCATTAAGAAGAACATGGATAATAACTGCAAAATATAAGACATCCATCAAACATTGGACATTGAATTCTTCAGGTAGTCTAAGATTCACAAGAGACCAAAATGAAGAAAAGGGGGGGGAAAAAAATTAGACCACCAAAGACACTTTTAGTCACAGGACACATCAAGGGCAAGACTGAACACCACCAGGACAGACTACTACTTCTATAAAGGCTTGATTACAAAAACCGTCACATAAAGGTTGAGGAAAAAGGAAAATATGAATCCCTTGAATGTCAACCCTGTTTTTGTGTTTTTTTTTTTTTTTTTTTCAAATTCTTTTTTGGGGGTCATGTTCATTTGCCATGGATAGCTTATCACTTCGCCATCATAACCTTAACAAACTCCTCATAGTTTATCTGGCCATCCCCATCAACATCAGCCTCGCGAATCATCTCATCAACCTCTTCATCAGTGAGCTTCTCCCCAAGGTTTGTCATCACATGGCGCAGCTCAGCAGCAGAGATGAATCCATTCTGGTCCTTGTCAAAGACTCTAAAGGCCTCTTTCAGCTCCTCCTCCGAGTCGGTATCCTTCATCTTTCTAGCCATCAGGTTCAAGAACTCAGGAAAGTCGATAGTTCCATTTCCATCAGCATCGACCTCATTGATCATGTCCTGGAGCTCTGCCTCAGTTGGGTTCTGCCCCAGAGACCTCATCACAGTTCCAAGCTCCTTGGTAGTGATGCAGCCTGCATACATTGGAACTATTAGAAACATATACTTTGTTTTCTCGGTGGCCACACATCCTTTCCAAGCTGCTCTAGTAAGCAGCAGACGAGGAGATTGGAAAGTTTTTGGAGTCACTACATCAGAAGCTGAACTTGTAGCTCAAATACAATTTATGTTTATATATTTGCTACAAGGATTATGACAACAAGCACAAGAACCATAAGAAATATATACCCAGCAGGTGCGACAAAACAAAAACATAAAAAAATGTACAAAATTTCGAGAACCACTGCCATCAACTACTAAACTTTAGCATTAGCAGTGCCACAGACATTATAGTGCTAAGCTCACACCAGCCATATGACAGAGCAGTAATATTAAACGCGGAATCTGAACTAAGACAACACCAAATGATATGAAATAGCTTCATATCAACAATCGTATAGAAGAACTTTTAAACAATTGAATACAACAAAAAGTGTGCACTCGATGGCACATAACAGCAATATTCAATTCATGGGTTGCTCAAATGTTTAAAAAACATACTAGGATGTAAGTGATAAATCAAAGAAAGAACAGCTTTTTTTTTTTTTTCTTCGTTATGCCCCTAACAAACCAAAATGTCATTAAAGTAAATTTCTCCTTTTTCTTCAAAGATAAAAAATTGATACACACTTTGTTAATGTTCTCCTTTAAGCTGTTGCGTTTATGTATTCTTTGGAAAATTCCGATAAAATCCAGATCAAATCTGAAGAATTGATTGATTAACTAGAAAAATAAATAAAAAACATTTTCAATGGAGAATTTATTCTACTACAATATCTAGTCCTGAGAAAAATCAAAATAGCAATCAATAAGCAATTCCTCATTTGAGGATACATCAATTACATTCCAACGAAAAAAAAAAATACTCTCCTATATCAAACGATCCTATCTTTCCCAGATGTGAAAGATGAAAGATCTAATGGTGTATTTTACTGCTACTGATATTTCAACTTTCAAGATCCAAAAAATTTGATTTTTTTTTTCTTTTTGGAATTCTTCCCCCAATTTTTACCAGCAGCCAAACAGCGCACATCTTCAAGATAAAACACAAATACCATAACAATTGCTACAAACATATTCAATAAAAATGAAACAGGACAAACTAATGACTAATCAAGTACTTCATATAAAAAAGATTAAAAAAATCGACAAAACGAAAAACAAAATCAGGAACGGCGAAAAAGCGCATAAAGTCAACACCAACACAAGATATTTAAACCCGAACCCGTTGAATAGCACCAAAAGAACCATATCCATCAAAACAAGATCTCAACACAGATAATTATATACATGTAAATATATATATACATATATATATAGAGAGAGAGAGATCGAACCATCGCCATCCTTGTCGAAGAGGCTGAAAGCTTCCTTGAACTCGGAGATCTGGTCGTCAGTGAGCTGATCCGCCATTGCTACTCAGAAAAATCTCTCGTTTTCTTCTTCTTTAGTTTTCTCTTTTGCTTGCTTCTTCACAGAAAATTCTCGGACAACGAAAAGAAAAAACGAAAGGAAAATTTCTTAAATAATCAGTTTAGAGAGACAGAGAGCGATTTTCTCTTCTTTCTCTGCGAAATTAGCTATTTTTATACGAAGCCAGCGCATCGTTTTGCCTCTAAATCTGGGGCCCACCTTCCTTTCATTGTAGCTTCTTTTCTCTCAGCTTTTTCCTTTTACCATTTTGCCCCTCCCTTTTCCATTTCTTCCAGTTCGCCTTTGCTTTTGGAATTTTGTTTGACCGGATAAGGAGCGTCTTAAATGACCATATTACCCACTTTGAATGCGGAAATTACTTGGGGCATATTCCATAGAGATGCTTGTTCTCGGCCAAATAAATTGTACATATTTTTACCCGTCACATTTCACAATCCCTTAGTTGACTTGTCGTGAAACAACAAATTTACAAGTGTTTTTTTTTCTAAGTAAAATTTTATTCGATTAAAAAGTCTTATAGACACTAATAATAATGCAGATGATCCTGTGACACATAATAGAACAATAAATTTTGATAGAACACAAAAAAGACGATATAAGATAAAACCCGATATTAAGAAGGTTACTCGACACATCAATTTACAAGTGTTATTCGTGAGACCTTGTGATTCCGTAAGGTCATTTTTTATTAATTTTGGTTTTGATTTTTTATATTCAAATAATTTACTATCCAGTCTAAATTCTTTTTTTGTTACAACTTTTACTTTTCTTTTTATAACCAGATAGATACAAAAAAGATTCAGGGTGTATTTGGTAGTACTTTTTGGAGGCCAAAATCACTAGCAATCAGAAGTTGATAATGGTGTTTAATAAAAACTATAAAAAGTGATTTTTAAAGAATTTATGAAGAATATACAGTCAAAATCAGAAACAGCCCAAAGACAACTTAGTTTTTAGTCACTACCAAACAAATAATAAAATGTAAAATTTATTTAATAATTTATTAAATTAAAGCAATCAGCATAGTATAATTAATGATTATTAATAAAGTTATATTAAATTATTAATTATTAATTACTAATTATATTAAATATTAATTAATAATTAATAAATAGATATACTTAATAACTAATAAATAGATAATAATTACTTAATTATTAATTAGATATTAATTTATTACTATTAAGTTTTTAATTTTGTTAATAAAATAATAAATAATATAGTAATTATTTATTTAGTTAAAGATTAATTGTAAATAAAAAATAAAAAGTAATTACTCAATTAATAATTAATATTAAATTATAATTATGAATATGTAATATATTAATCAATAATAATTAATAATTGATAATTAGTAATTAATCATTATAAAAAGAATAATTATCTATATTAATAAATTATGTATATACTAATTATTTTCTTAATACACTAATTAATTACGTATAATCTAAGAAATATGAGTGCATTACTAACATAGTAATTACTTATAATTAATTACTACTATTTTTAATTATTTAGCATATTAATTTATTATATATATAGTTTAATTACTAACATACTCATTAATAATAAATTATCCATTATTATTATATTATTAATATATTAATTTTTATTTGCTAAATAATTATCAATTATCAATTACTTTATATAGTAATTTAATATTATTAATTACGGTCATCTTAACTACACACATCAATTCAACCTCACAATTTATCAAACGCCATTACACTATATTTGGAACCAGCAACACTTGTATAATTACAATTTACCAAACATCCAGCTGTTTTTTGTAACAATTACTTTTTCCTTCAGCACAGCTAAAAGTAATTTTTTCATAATCTACAGCACTACCAAACTAGCCCTCAATCATAAGTTTGGCATGTTAGTCTAGATTTTTTTTTTTTTCCTGAATAACATGTTAGTCTAGATTGAACTAGTCAATTGTTACTCCATCGTAGTGCATCTTTTCCAACTTAAAGTGTTAAACATATTAGGTTGGTAGTAGAGTTGTAAGTTTGGACCGGGTTAAACGGGTCAGCACAAAGTCTGTCACTGTAAATTCTAGTCCGGATCTGTCACGCCCCGGGGTAGGGGTCGGTGACGTGGAGGCTCGATTAGGGGTTAAACGCGATTAAGAATAAATATTAAGAAAATTCCCAAACGAACCCCACTATTGAGCGGGAATTAAATTATACATTCCAAAGGAGAGATTAAAACTCAAGCCTCTAACATTGTTCTGGGTGTAACATTGTTCAGGGCTACACCCACATGATCTATCCATAGGATCTTCAGTATCGTACATACATGAACATGTAAATAACATTACAGACATCAACCACAGTCTAGGAATTCAAATATCAGAGTTTACAGAATTTACAAATTCTTACATTCATACACAGGGAGGATGAACACAATCCTTACCAAATTTAGGTGGTAGCAACTCAGCTACTCCACACTGCTCCTAGAGTCACCTGGGAGGGGTTTAACATTTATAAAATAATAAAACGTGAGCGAAAGGCCCAATATGATATATTTTGAAATAACTTTATAAATAAGTGAATAAGCAAATAAATAAATGAATAAATATAGACATTCAGTTCCAACACAATAGCCGGAACCTCACATCCTTTTTCTCAAAGGAAATATGATTGAAAATTTCCGTATTACAGGCATCAACAAGTAATTTATACTATGATAAATTACTTACACAACCAAATGTACAAGCCATATCACCCCGGGCTGGGTTTCGGGTCCTGCCCCTAAGGATGCACTCTCCATATCCTGTCTAGGCCATCAGCCAGTTTACCAATTCACAAGATCTTTTGTCTTAAGAAATCATTCCCTAAACTTTATGAAACAGTTCATTAGACTCCCCAGAATCTACACAAGTCGTGGGGGTAATAATATTTTTCTTTCGCAAACATGCCCTTTCTTTAAAACATTTGCAAGGCCAAAAATCTTTTTTGAAAACAGGCTCACAAAGAAAGGGGTAAGAAATCCTACCTCGTAAATATCAAACTTGGCTAGCGTTACTCTATTCCGGCTTTCGCTTCCTCAAGCCCCTCAATCCGAGTCCTCAGCTAGCACTGATACAAAACCACACTTTAGGATCAAATTCTCAATCCTAAAGTAATTTCAATCTCAATTATACCATATGATTTCCTATTAGTGTGCCATAATTCAATTACCAGTTTCACAAACCATTTCATGTTTCAAATCATCATTCCAAGGGTTTTTAATCTCAAAATATGGATTAAAGAAGCTAATCCATTTACTCTAGGTCCCCAAATGAAGCTAATTTGGGTTCTCCTCAAAATTGGGGTCAAAATAGGGGTTTTCAGGCAAAACATGGTTAAACCCAGTGCACACTGGTCGACCGGTGACAGAGTATACAACACCACCAGTCGACCGGTGGTGTGCACTTCGGTCGACTGCACAGGTCGACCTGATGTAGTGCAGACGACCGGTGGAATCAATGGCAGGATGGCCAGAAGGGCCGATCTGAAGAAAATCAACACAAAACCTGCAAATCCAAGTCCCAAATTGAAATATCTCAAGGAAAAACCATTAGATTCGGGTTCTAGGTACTGAATCAAGTCCAAAGAACCCAAGATCTCAAATTCCTATCATGGTTTTACTCAAAATCCATCAAAATCTATTTTGAACCAAAATAGGTTTTCTAATATACAAAATCCGAGATTCAAGAAAGGTTTTCAGAAATCTTACCTCAAATCCTTCTCTTGACGTTGAAAACTTCTTTAAATCCTTTCTTGGTTCAAGATCCGGTTGATTTGAGACAAAAATGGAAGAGAGGGAGTAGGAGTGAGAGAACGAGAGGGTGATAGTGAGAGAGAGAGAGAGTATGCATGGGAAGGAAAGGAAAGGAAAAGGAAAAAGGAAAGAAAAAAGAAAAAGAAAAAGAAAAGAAAAGACAAGTGTCCAATATTTAAAATGAGAGTCCAGAAATGTGCCCATACACACTTCTGGGTAAAAATGTAAATACTGAGAATATTTAAATACCTTAGAATTATTCAACTTTACACGTCAGAAACATTTATTAACCAATAATCAATTAATTAAACTAAATTAGACACACTAATAAATCTTAATTACCTTAATTAATCTTGGGCTTAGCCCGGCTCTCTCTCTTTTTGAGTCAGACTGGGCCGGTCCAAACATCATATTTTTAAAAGTTTTTTTTGAAAATAACTTATAAAATTCCGAGCCGGCCCTAAATGTTTTAGGAGACTTGGTATCATTTTGGCTTCGTTTTAGTATGTTTTAAAAATCAATGACTAAAATAAAACTTGGTTTTATCCTTTAAGGACTAAAAATGAGTTCAAAGTGTTTAATTCAATGTTTTACTATTTTTTTTTTCTTTTTGTTGAATAATGTTTTACTATTTTTGAACCGAACTATGAGTTTTTCTTTCTTTTTTTTTTTTACTGGAAAAGGATTCAAGTTGAAAGCGTGTTTACTTAATAGGAGTGGGGAATGAGAATCAATCTCATGTTTACTTGCTCTTTCTAATCTTGAAATGAGAGTGAAATTAGTAAGGCCTACTCAAATTTAGGATATAGAAATGAGATTGACAATCTGAGGACCCCTTTCTAGATTAAGACTCTCATTTCTAATATTAACATTAAATTAGTATCTTAACCCTAGTTTACTTATAAAATATAAAGAAATATGAAATTAAAAAATAATAACTACACCCTATATTTATTATTTTATTTACCTAATATAATAATATTAGCCTAGTTATTGTTAATTTTATTATAATAGATATGTACTTTATTATGTTTATTAAAATTAATAATATAGTTTAATTTTTAATACATTTTATTATTTATTTTTATTTATGTTATTCAAATTAATTATGCAACTTCTATTTATTATTTAATCACCCTATTATTATATATTAATAACTTAACCATGATAAATTTTAATATAATAATTACACAAATTATTTTTTAAATTAAAAATATAAAAATTACTTAAAAGGTAAATTAGTATTTTATACCAGTTTATTTCGATTATAAGTATAAGTAAATGCATGAGTAGAATTCGGATTAATTCTGATTTCGAATCTTGTCACCAAATATACAACATATTTTGACTCTGATTTCTTACTCTGAATACTGTCATAATCATTCTGATTACACATTGCTAAACATGTCATATGAATATTGAATGTTAAACATTGACATTTGCAAGCAGTCTTCTCAATGACTGCCTTAACAATATACATAAATATGTGTGTATATATATATATATATGCTATATTAATTTAGGAAAAATCTATCGCAAGGGGTGTTTTGTAAGGGGCAACTATGATGACTGTTTGATTGTTTTGAATGGCTTAGATTAAAAGGATGCACCGACTTATTTTGCAACAGACCACACTCGATTAACTAAGAAAAAAAGGAAAAAAGAAAAAAAGAAACAAAACAAAACTTTGAACGACTAAAGCCACACCATCCACCACCTCTGGCAACCCTCTGTCCAAATGACGATGAGTTCAGAAATCGACAAACAAAATTTAATCTTCCTGGAGAAGAAAAAATGTCATCGACTTTGCAGTGATGAAACAACGTCGTTCTTCTGCTTCCCCGATGCCACCGCCACTCTCGTCTTCTCTTGTAATCCAAAATTCGATTCAAATTCACACATTTTATGCTCAATTTCAAGCATATTATTATTTTTCAATTCAGATATGGGGTTCAAGTGGCTTTGATATAGGCTTTTGATTTGTGGTTTTACGCATAAGAGTTATGTACGGGATGACGAAGAGCAGGGTCGAAGTTGCGTCGACAGAAGTGATGAGGCTGGAGCTGGTGATGAAGGGCTTGTTTAGTTCGCTAATTCGAGTTTTTAATTCGAATTGAGATGTGACTTTATGTGAGAACTTTTTACTGTAATAAAAATGTTAGATGTGACTATTTGTGAGAGCTTTTTACTGTAGCAAAACTCGAATCGGTGAAATAAATAGGACCGAAGTCTATCGTGCTAGTGGTTATGGCTGGGGTGCGAGGACGGAAATGCGGCAGATCGGTGTTAGGCGTGGGTAGTGTTTTTTGCGACTTCGTGGGGGTGAACGACTGTGTTTCTGGCTGAGATGCGCCGAGAGAATTGCTAGGTTTTAGAGATTGATGGCCGACGAGTACGATGGTCGTGATGGTCTCGACAGAGGAAGTTGGCGCATGGCAGAGGTGGTGGCGCATGTACCAACGACAGCTTCAATCAAAAAGAAAGAAGCTAAGAGCTTTTTTAGTTTTTTAATTTGGATGAAATCATGTGCAATGTAGTTTACATAGTTGTAGTGTAAATCTTTACTCTGAATCATTGAGTTTTGATCTAAGGGTCACAAATTGCCCCTTACTGGTGGGGAAGTACACCCCCTACCATAGATTTTTTTATTAATATATAATAAAATAAATGGATAAAATTATTTTGGCATCCTTTGTTATAGTGAAATATACTCTTAGTACCTTGTGTTTTTTATAATATTAAAATGGTAACTTGGCGTTTTTTAAAATACATTCTTAGTACTCTAAAGTTGATTTTTTAAATGTAAAATGACCTTAGTACCATTCTATTTAATTAACTAAAAACTAATAAATCTAGAAAAAAGATCATGAATTTTTTTATTTTGTTGTTTTCCTTTAAATATTTTATTATTTTAAAATATTTTTAATTTTTTAAAATATTAATTTCTATTTAATTAATTAGAAAGGTAGTTTGGACATTGTTCGGTTGCATTTTTGAGTTATGATGATTTGAGTGTAGATCTTGAGTTAAATTTGAGTTATAATTTGAGTTAAAGTTGTAACTTGAGTTTGTATTTGGATGTGCACATTTGAGTTATGATTTGAATTGAGAATCTATTTGAGTGGATCAAAACTTGAATTTATATTTAGATAGTGTTTTAATAAAAACTCAATGGTGATGAAAAATTTTAATAGGGTATATGGGTAGGATTTTATTCGTCTCTTCGTTGTGAACACATAAAAAAAATCATCTCAATCGGAATTAAAACGAAAAGGTTATGACGGTTTTAAGAATAGAAAAAATAATATTCATTAACTTGAGTTTGAGTTTAAGAACTTAAGTTGAAGGAGAAATTTGAACTCAGATTTTAATCCCAAACCCAAGTTAAAACTCGAGTTAAAACTCAAGTTCAAACTCAAATTTTATAAACGGACATAAACTTTGAAAAAAGTTATAACTTGAGTTTAAATTTTTTTTAAGTTTTACTCCAAAAGAACAACTATCTCAAAAATTAATTTTAAGATACAAAGAAGATATTTTTAAAAATGTTCATATACCATTTTAATATTAAAAAAATAAACAATATTAAAAATATAATTCGCTATAACACAAGTGCCAAGTTGATTTTATTCCTAAAATAAAATAAAATAAAAGGTTGACACTAACATCTTTATATAGGAGTACTTTCGTCATTGTAGTATATGAAAAGGAAGTTTTTCCAAAATGGTAAAATATCTCACGGCGTGCAGCCCCTTCCCAAAGAAGGGGGCATAATGGTAAACTCATCAACGATTTCGAATTGTAAGTCACCAACTCAGGTTAAATACGTACGACATTACAGTAAGACCGAGAGTTTCGTTGTCGACAGTTACTCTCATGTTGACACGTGGTATGCTTTACTCCCTCAATTACGTGTTATCCATCCATTGGTTCTATTGTCGAGTGCAATGAACGTGTCAGGTCTCCGACATTAAAGAATAACTTCACGCGTCGTTGGTCGTGGCTGACAAACGCTTCGGCTTTTTCTTTTTTTGTTTTGTTTTTTGCAAATTCTTTTGTTTTCCATTCGATTTAATGAAAGCTGTAAAAATCTCTGATTGTGCGACACGCCAGTGGGTAGTAGAAATTCTCGCTAGTTCTTTTTGATTTGTCATTCTTTTTAAATTTTTTTAAATAAATAATATTTATTTCTCTCTCTCTCTCTTAGTTAGGCTTACGCGTTTACGCGGTTTGTACGCGGAGGGAGAGATGATTCGTCTTCCGATGACTGCCACATATAATATGTGACGTGAAATATAAACGATAATGGCATTCCATAAGTACACACGATAATTACACGTAAAGATCCTATCAAAGCATGCAAAAATGAAACTGAAGCAAATAAATACGATAATGACATCTTCCTTGTGATTTTATTATCTGCTACTTGGGAGTTATTTTTTGAATTTTCTCTATTAATTTAAAGCTTATTACTTTACACTCAAATTTAAATAAAATTGAAACTTAAATTACAATTTTATTTAAGTTTATGTTCTTTTGTAAAACTTGAGTTTTAATTTGAGTTTTACTTTGAATTTTAACTTGAGTTTGAGGCTAAAATCTGAATTCAAATAAGTTTATGTTCTTTTGTAAAATTTGAGTTTTACCTTGAGGTTTAACTTGAGTTTGAGGCTAAAATCTTAATTCAAATTTTTCCCTCAACGCAAGTTTTTAAAACTTAAGTTAATAAATAATTTTTTTTCTATTCTTAAAAACGCCATAACATATACGTTTTAATTTCGATTAAGGTGATTTTTTTCTATGCGTTCATAACGAAAAAATAAATAAAACTCCATCCATATACCCTATTAAAATTTTTCATCATCATTGAGCTTTTATTAAAATACTATCCAAATACAAATTCAAGTTTTGACTCATCCAAACACAAACGCAAATACATTCTTAATTCAAACCATAACTCAAAATGTGCACATCCAAATACAAACTCAAATTAGAATCCCAACTCAAACTATACTAAAATACACCTTAACTCAAATCAAGATCTAAACTCAAATCATTCTAACTCAAAAAATGCAAATCAACAAGTCCTAAATTAGGAATAACTGCAAAAATGTCTCTTATAATCCATCCTTTCTAATATAAACCTCCATAATCAAACTTGTCCCTTTTGGAAGAGCTATTCCAATCTCATAATATGTGTAATCAAAATTATCCCCACCATCGAAAAAAGAATATAGTAGATGCCATGAGAAATTTTTCTACATTATTTTTTTTCAACCAAAAAAAATTACCGACAGTCAGAGGAGAATCTTAATAGATGCCAGAAAAGAATTTACTAGATTATCTTTTTTTATTCTCAACAAAAAGAATTAGTAACTATCTCAGAATTAAGTTTTGTAAAACTTAACGTCAAAATGTTTTGTAAACTTAATTTTGAGCAAAATTGAGAGCATCCGGTCCGAGGAGAGAAACAAGGAAAAGAAAAGAAGAGAGTGAGTCGACTAAAATTTTGGGACTGCGTCTAGGCATGTAGTTGGGCCTCTGGTCTAAAAAATTGGTTGTAGGGCTCATATCGTTATGAGCTTTTCGATGGTGGTGGTTGTGTTTGGCAAGGTAGTTTTGTTGGGGCGGATTTGATTTCATTTAAAGGATGGAATTCATACGGCTTTGAGGCATTTTCTCATGCTTTCCTCATCCAGTGGTTGTACTCTTTCGCGGTTTTGTTCTGAATGGTGATGGGCTTCTTTTGGAGATGGTGGTGTAGACTCTGAATGTTGATAGTGGTAGCGTGTGTATTTCATGTTTTATTGTTTGAAGGCAAGATGTCGACTTCACTGCTTGTCCCTCAAGGCATTCTTCCTCTCCTAGTGGTCTCTTGTCGGTTCTACTTTCATTGAAGGTTTGCAACGGTCATGCTTTAAGTTTTAGGTATTTGTGTTTTAGTCAAATAAAGGCGTCGATATTTCTACCATATAGTTTTAGTATTTTATTTGTAATAATGTAGGTGGTTATTATTGAGAATGGTGTCCTAGAAGCATAAGATGTAATAGGATATTTATTATTTATTTAATAAAAGAGTTTATTCATCATTTTATGTGTATATATATTTGTGAATATTTTATGAATATCAATGAAAATTTCATGATTATTTATGTAACCTTAAACATTGTATATAAGTGTTATATACGAGAGGATAATGTTTAAGGATAATAATCAAAAAGAAATGTTCATAATGAATTTAATTAAAGTTCAGAATCTTTAATTAAAACATTATTAATACATGTCATTCCCATTTAGAATGGAACGGTGTTATCCGCACTGTTAATATGGTGAGATATTGAATGAGTGTATTTCGTATAATGAGATTATGTGGAACAAGGACACATACACAATATGAATTTCTAATAATTTCCGTTAAGTATAGAAATTCTAATTGAGTCTACCGATGGTCATATATAGAATTATCTTAATCCTGAGTTCTTAACAGACTCCTATTTATGGATTTGTGTCTTTTGATTTACTCGGTACGAATTCTGAGATCCTGAATCCTATTCCTTGTATTTTGGAGACATGATGAAGTAGGTAGCCGGGAATGTTATTATACGAGATGGAATCCATTCCTTCTTAAGAAAGAAGTAGATAAATAATTCTCTTGAGGGTTGATTCGGTACTTGGACCAGTAGGAGCTACAATTCATGAATGTGTTTTATGAATCACTGTCCATTAGAGAATCAATGGTACTCAAGGATAAAGATGTAATTAGAGAGGTTAACGGATTTTACCTTGTTCGAATTATGAATTATTTATGGAAGATTGATCTATATGCAGTGACTACATCAAATGGACACTTCACAGTTTAGAAGTAATTTATATCTATAATTTCGAGAGTGCAATTCCAA
>NW_010367622.1:1139075-1148890 GCF_000414095.1 Morus notabilis
TTTAAACTTATTTGATAAGTTGTTCAATTTAGAATTCAAATTAATTTAAGTTTGACTTAAATTAGAATTAGAATTTGAGTCAAAATTGGACTACAGGATAAATGATGATTTTCTCTTCCTTCCCTATCTGCAAATTGGCGCCACACAGGGATGAGAATTCCCTAAGGTGGCCAGTCACACTAAGGATAAGGGAATGTGAGATTTTGTTTCAAATTCAAATAGGAGATAATTAACAAGCTTTATCTTAGAGATAGAGATTGGATTCCTTAGAAGTTTGACTTCTACTCTATAAATAAGAGAATGATAGAAAATTGCGCGAGACAATTTTTGAAACAATTTTTTCCCTAATTACAGAGGCTAGCCAAAATTCTCTTAAAGTGAGAAGGAAAAATTTTTCTCCAAAAATTCCACATCATGCATGCGTTGGTGTTTGTGGAAATTCGAGTGTTTATTCTAACCCGTTTTGTCTCAGGTGTGCCCACACACACGTCTTTGTAGATTCTAGGAATTAACGTGGAAGACATTGATAATCTAAACACAAAGCTTTAGAGCAAGGATTGTTCGAGGTCAAAGAACTCAAGATATCATCCTAATCGGCCGCTGGGTATTATTCGTAATTGAGTTCTTAATAAATAAATTAATGAGATTAATTTATTCGTGTATAAATTAATATAATCTATAGAGTATCTCAAAGGTTTTATGAAAATTTTTGTTATACACGATCCGCCTTTCCCACGCTTCCGCATCCGAATTCGATTCGGTAACCAACAGTTATTCCATTATTTGAGTTTGTTTTTAGTCCGCCATAGTTAGGTCTTAGCGAGATAGAAATTTCACTAGCTCTTGAGTCTAAACGGAGATGTTAGTGGCCTCAAAGTTACACGTTACATACTCTCGATGGATCAAAAACTTCTATTGATTGTTGTGATTTTAAAAAGATCCTTATGTTTATTCAAATTAATTTGTCAAGGAATTTTCTCAATATTGGGTCTTGTGTTACATTGTCTTTTCTGTTCGTCATCAGAATTTATTGATAAAATCGATTTTTATCTATAGAACCTTAATCTAGACATTCTCAATTCTGTAGAACCTTAGAACATCATGAACACGTCCCAGCATCAAATCATGCTAGATTAGCAAGATTTAATATTGAGGAATAAATACATGTATCCATAGCAACAACAATTAACAGTCTTTAGTAGAGTATCTATGATGATTGATGAACGGGTTATTATCTTCCTCAATCAAATCTTCTAAATTTCTTAATGGGGAATTGACATATTGGAGACCATAATCTCTAATGTCCTTATATACTTTTCTACTAGGGTCCTATTAAACCTAGTTAAATCAGTATTGTGTATCCACTCATTAAATCTATACCAAGTTATAAGTCTTATGGGCTTTTGCCTAATTAGATCACTTAAAGGCCCATTATAATTAAATAGCCCTAATATAATTGTTATAAAAATATGTTGCCCACATTATTATTGGGAAGTAACGTAATTTCTCAACATTATCAAGCGTTTTGTATTTTGTACTACAAGGTCATCTGCGTTATTATTTGATTTTGTAAGACCTTTTTAGTTGAATGAAATTTTCTCTTAAAAAAATTTTGAGCAAATTTTTAGATTCTAATTAATTAATTAGAAGGGTAATTTGGACATTTTATGTCCTAAAAATAACATTAGGTACTTAGTACATGTCTTTAAAAATTTGAAGGTATCCATTTAATATTATAAAAAATATAGAGTATTTTTTAGATGTTTTGATATAACAGAGGATATATCAGTATGATTTTATCCCTATTAAAAATATAAAATACAAAGTTTTTTTATAAGCTCAAATAAAAATATATAACGATAATTATTCTTTCATATAACCCCTAGAGAATCACCTAAATAGTAGTAGAAATGATAGTATAAGATTTTAAAACCATCATCAGTTAAGTTATATAAATATAACTAGTTGAGGTTAACCATACGCTTGACTATCATGTTTTGAACTTGCTCGTCTTTCGAGTTAATGTCAACCATTAACTGAGAAAAATTTAAAATTTAGCTTATATTTGAAATTTGAAGGTGAAGGCAGGAATGCACAACAATTCAAATTATATGGTATAATTTTTTATAAGCTCAAAATGAATGGTACTAAAATAGAAAAAAAAACCAAATAACTATTTTGTAAACAAAGGATGCACTATGATCACAACCGTATACGTGGACAAAATTTTCAGAAGAAAGTCGACTGAAATTAATTGGAGAGAAAAATGACTCAACATGACTAAAGAAGCACGATGATAGGAGACCCGCAAGTCCACTGCGGATAAAATGGGGAAGAAGATTTCTTAGAGGCCACGAAGTCCAATCCAACCGAATCCTACATTAAAAGCACGAATCATCAATAAAGAAGAAGAAAGTAACCACAAAGTAAATAAGGAAACAAGAAAGAGAAAAGTCAACTCAAGAAAAAAGAAAACCAAATATCTTCTCCTATAAAAAAGGGATGAAGATCACGAATTAGACATCAAATTCATCACATTTACTCTCTCTAGCTCCCCTTCTTTCTCCCTTTCTTATTCCTCATTGCGATTGTACTTTAACGAAGTATAGTGAAATCTCGAGACTCTAGAGTGTACGCAATCTTCATATTAAAGGTGAACCACTATAAATCTCTGTGTTTATTTACTTTTCTACACTTTACGTTATCGTCTTAGCATTTAATCGACCCAAATTGACTCGAGTTGACTCTGATGGACTCATCAACATGATCCTCACTCCAATAAGGTACACTTTAATAGATGGCAAGTTTTATCGCAGGTCTCACTCCGGTCCACACCTCCGATGTCTAATTCCCGAAGAAGGCCATTAATCATTGTGAAATCGACAAAGGAGATTATGGAAACCATTCAGGTCTGAGACTCATATGTAAAATCTTGAGACAAGGATTCTACTTGCGCACCATGAAAACCAACTTAAAAGCATTAACTCGAAAGTGTAAAAGCTGCCAACTATTCGCTCCGGTCGTCCACTTGCCTGCTGAACTTCTCTCTTCGGTCAGCAGTCCTTAACCTTTTATGAAGTTAGCAATAGATGTTGTTGAACCATTACCTCCTACCTCAGGGCAACAAAGATTTGTCCTTATAATTACATATTACTACATTAAATCACTACAAGAAATTTGACTTTTAACAACTAATTTTTTAGTCATAAATAGTCCAAATTTAGTCGCATAAAGCCTTTCGTAACTAAAAAAATATAGTCACTTCTTGGTCGCTAAAAATCGGTCATAGAAAGTTTTTTACGACTAAAATGTTGTAGTCACTAGATATTCATGCATTCAATGACTAAAATTTTAGTTGCAAAAGTTTTTTAGTTGGTTGCAAAAAAATTTCATGGGCACCAAAAATTTGTGTTGCAAAGAGACCAAATTATTTTTTGTGACTATGTGAAAGCTAATTGGCAACTAATTATTAGTTGTTGTTAAATCAATTATTAGAAATATAATGACTAACCTTTTAGTCGCTAAAATTTCTAATTTAGTGACTATTAGTTAGTAATTGAAATTTTTTATTTTTAATTTTATAGCGACTAACAATTAGTCACTAATTAATTTATTAACTAACTTTAAGTGACCAACTTTTAGTCGCTATTTTAAAAAATTGTGGTTGGTAGAAACTCATGACTTCTTGTCACGACCCCAAGGATAGGGCCGTGATTATTTTAAAATTTAACTTAATTAAACTGGACTGTTTAACCAAATCACAAAATAATTACATAAATATCAATATAGTTTGCCCCGGAGTCTTTCTTTCACAAATAATATTTAAAACAGTCCATTAAGTCCAAGAAAAATAGTACAACTCAGGGACAATGTCGACCAATATAGTTTACATACAGAAATACAGTACATCTCAGAATTTAAAACCGTAAATCTGAAATAAACGTACCGCTTCAAATTTCGCACCTTCAATCCATTGGCATCCACTTGTCACGCTACAAATCTAAACCGCTAACTCTGGAGGAGGGGTTTAAAACATTGAAAACATAATAAAAGTGAGCGGAATGCCCAGTAGGATATAATTTTTATAAAAATATTTTAAATAAAGGTACAGATATACACCCGGAACCGATCATCCTTTTTTTTTAAAGAAACAAGGAAATACTCACATAATAGAATATGTTTGTATAATGAAAGTGTGCAGCTCATCATACCACTAAACAAGAAGCGGTAAAAATGTCTGTCTAATGAAAAGTGCAGAGCCATAATTCCACTAAACAAGAAGTGGATCCGTACGGGTTTCGGGACCTACCTCCAAGGATACGATTCCCACATCCCGATCTCTGAGGCCACCATGCATTGTATCATTCCTTAAAATATTTCATTTTAAGAAATGATACGCTTTGAAATCTCATTTCGAAAATCATTGGAAAAACTTAATAGCATTCTCATGCTATTTCTTTAAAATCATTTTCTTTAAACATATTTTGTTCTAAAACATTTTCATTGGCCAAAATCATTTAAAATAAGGCTAACAAGGATATGGATAAGAATATCCTACCTCTCGGATGTCAAACCTAGGCTAGCCTTCCGTTCTCCTAGCCTCCGCTTTCCTTAAAGCTTTAATACTTGACCTTCTCCACTAGCTTTATCACAAAAGTAATATCTTAGGAAATATTTTTCATTCCTAAAACGAATTAAGCTCAATCATGTTTAATTGTTTCCTATTAGTGTGCCTTGACTCAAATCCAAATTTTACAATGATTTTATAATTCAGTTTGGGGGTTCTTTAAAAATTAGAATCCAATCCACTGGTTTGGTTTTCCTATTTAATTTCAGTTTAAAAATAAGTTTCTAAAGAAATTTCGGCAGCATGCCGGCATAAATAGGAAAAATGAAAAAAAAAAGTTCAATTTCAAAATAATTCTCCAGAATCCATCAAAATCAGTTTCCAATCGACTAAACAAGTCTAATAACTGAAAACCCCTAAATTTCAATCAATTTCAACAACAATTGTTCAAATCCAAACCCTAACTCAAAATTATTCAAATCTAACCAAAATCAAACTTTCTCAAGCTTAAAATTCGAATTAAAGAGTGGGTTTCAAAGGATTTTACCTTAAATCAGTTTATGGAGCTTTGTCTCCCTCAGTTTCTCCCATTTTCGTTCTTTTTTTTCTGAGGCTCTTGGCCTGCCAGCCAAGAGAGAGAACAGAGAGAGCGAGAAACGGCCGGAAAGGGAGAGAGAGAGAGAGAGGCAACTGGCAGGAGAGAGATCCTGGAGAAAGTGGCCGGCGTGAAGGAAGAAAGAGAGGGAGATGGGCGACGTGAGAGGAACCAGAGAAGGAAGAAGAAAAAGAAAAAGAAAGAGAGAGAGGGGGGGCTGTGTCTGGGCAGCCACGAGAGGAAAAAGGAAGGGGAAAAAAGAAAAAGAAAAGAAAGAAAAGAAAAGAAAAAGAAAGAAAGAAAAAAGAAATAGGAAAAATAAATAAATAAAAATACATTAAAATTAAGTGTATTTTTAAAAACTTTTGAGGTGAAAATTGAAAAATAGAAAGTAATTTATAACTCCTTAAAATAACTCGAAAACTTAATCTTTAATCACAAGATTAATTAGAAAAAATCAATTTTAGGCACACTAATATACACAATTAACATAATTAAACATGTTTAATTCTAGAGGGCATTACAGCTCTACCCTCCTTAAGAAATTTCGTCCTCGAAATTGGAACTTACTCAGGATATGAATAGATGTGGATATCGTTCTTGCATCGTTACTTCCAGTTCTCACGTCGCTTCCTCAACGCCATAGTGTTGCCACAACACCTTCACTAGCCGAATCTCGTGACGGCGTAAACTCTTCATAATCGTCACAAAGGTATGATTGTCATTTTATTCCTTTGTCTATAAACATATATCATGCATGTATCTCTCGTTGTGGTTTACATTTAATAAATTAAATGGATATGTTAAAATTTTTGAAATTCTGCCTACAAGTTTGTTGTTGTTCAAATGATTTTTCTTAAAAAATCACAACTAGATCATTTAGTTGCCATAACACCTTCACTAGCGGAATCTTGTGACGGTGTAAACTCTTCATCTTTCGATCGAGAGTTTGAACTAGTGCTTCCTCGTAAGTTGTGTCATATTGGATCGACACATCGTACCATTGTACAATAGCTTCCGGATCAGGTTTACACTCACGAAGCATAGAAACATGAAACACATTGGGCACGTGAGGTAACTCAGGTGGTAAGGCGAGTTGATAAGCAACGACACCGACTCATTGCACAATTCAGAATGATCCAATGTATCTTGGCACAAGTTTCCCTTTCATACCAAAACGAGTGATTCCTTTGCACGATGAAACTCTTAATAGGACAAAGTCACTTTCTATCAGCATAGCTCCTCATTTAATCAAACTTGGATTATCTAATAGGATTCCGTTAACTTGGTCAGTCCTCTAATCTCATGCCTGGGCTGATTTAATGTTCGTTACGAAAATACATGCAAACCATATTTCGTGTCAGCAGGGGTCGAAAACTGGTTTCGAATGAAAATAGACATCTAGGTCTTTCCAACGAGCTATCACATGCCCTATTTCAAATATTCTAAGCCTTTCAAACACATCTTACAAGAAGTTGAAATTCTGAAACCTCAACTTTTCAAGGCAATTTGAAAAGTTTCTAAGCGAAACTTCAACTACGCACATCTCAGCCTATAAAACTCCAAACAGAGTGATTCCAAGTGCTACACATCACTAATCACGCACACCAAATGATAGGCTTAGTGTTTTAAGTGCAATGATCTCAGTTCTAGAAGTTGGGGTTCAAATTCACACTTTCTACGTTATGCCAAGAACGCAATTTTGACCTTTTCGACAGAAATGATCATGAAATATTCCACATAGATCTAACGGGTGTAATT
The DNA here is from genome assembly GCF_000414095.1 of Morus notabilis. Lineage (NCBI taxonomy): Eukaryota > Viridiplantae > Streptophyta > Magnoliopsida > Rosales > Moraceae > Morus > Morus notabilis. The sequence continues at coordinate 1,145,999 of NW_010367622.1, forward strand.
CCAGTTTTTGAATAAAGTAGAGACCTAGAGCTTCAAAAACGAGTTATCATATGCCCAAATATGAGCTCTCTAAGTACCTCAAAAACAATTTCTAAGAAATCAACATTCTGTTCTTTCCTGGTTTTGACAGCTTTCGAGAAGTTTTTGGCATGAGACTTACAATGCGCACAACTCGGGTTACAAAACTCCAAATGACATGATTCTAACTCCCACACGTCACTAATAACATGTTCTAAATGGTAGCAATGGTGGTTTAGGTGCAGCAATCCTATTCAAAAAGTAAGGGTCTTAGTTCTTTGTTTTATCAATTTTTAGAAAAGACAACTTTGGCGGCTGTTACGGGAATGATCATAAAATATTCTACACAGCCTCAAAAATTACAAAATCAGTCCCTAATCGAAGTAGATATCTAGGGCTTTGCAAAGAGCTATCATGAGCTTAGTTTCTAATAGGTTAAGGTCTCTAAAAATACGTTATACCATATCAAAACGTGACTGTTTTTCTGCAGAATTTCTAGAAATCAAGCGTAACTTCAAAAATGCATAATTTGAGTTATTGTTATCCATTCGAGGTGATTCTTGCGGCTATACGAAGCTTCGAATGTCTAGTTTCCAATTATGTAATCCATTCATTCAAATTCATCTCTGAGAATTCCCAGAATTCAACAGTATCGAACCTGTCCAGGTTAGGTTCCCTAACACTTTTTCCAACAAATTGAAAAATTCATAACTTAAGCTACAAAACTCCTTTTTGGGTGATTCAAATCTCCTATCAAAGCTTGATATGTTTATTTTAAGGTTCTAACATTACTAACATTAAAACTTCTTGAGAATAATCGAGTCCTAGCTTTTCTTTGGGCTGTTCTTAGAATCCTCCCCAAAATCATGTGGTACAAGCGGGGAAAGTATGATTAAAGTCCAAAATGATAACATTCAAGAGAGAAATTCTAAAGAAACTCATACTTAATCTTAAACAACCACAAAGGCTTCAAACTTCCAATCGTTTAGTTATAAATCAGATTCTAACTCGAATCCATATTCTTCATAAATCCAATAAAATGACAGATTCGTCGATCTTGACGGGAGTATATATAAATTGTTATCTAATTCTCCAAAAATTCCAAAATGAACTCCATAAGAAATTAGACACGTAGATCTTTGATTTGGTATGTTACACATAAGGTTCAGAAATCGACAAGGCCCTCAAAAACCAGTTACAGAAAATCAGAACGGCCTGTCTAGGGAAATTCTTATAGTTGCATGAAATCCATCACGTGGACTAAATGACATCAAGGTTGATTTAATGCAACACCCACGGTCTGACACCGATTTGGAAAACGTCCAAAGTGTTGTTCATACTTATCATTAGAACTACCTGTTCTAATTCCACATGAAATTGACAAGACATCTCCTCAAGAGGGTCAAACCCAACATCTTCAGCCCAAGAGAGCTCAACCTCAACTGCTAAAGAATTTCTTCCATTTAAAACACCACTTAGAATATGAGTCAAAAGCAAGAATGTCACTCACATGGCGGAAAAGAGGCGAATACGACAATTCACAAGGATAGACATCTTGAAACTTATGAATTAGGACTTCCTACGCCTTTTCTGTGGATTCACACATGTCAAGATGGGGAGAAACATCCATCTTACGGTTCTACTGCGACATCTAAACACCGGTTGAAGAAAACACCTTCATTGTCATGAAAAACTGACTTATGACATTGGCATAGTATACTTCGATTGTCACACCCAATCAATGAGAAAGAAATGAATTCCAATCTCAATAAGATAGACCACTCGCCTCATTTAAGTCTTTATGAATTTCATAATTATAGAATGTGACACGGAGACACTTTGTCATCTTGGAATCTCATATCCAGAATATTATCAATTCCAGCTAGAAGTCAATCAACAACATAGACTTTCACCCACTAGAATAGAGACACCAAATTCTGAGAATGATCGAACAAAAGAACATCAATCATTGGTTTGGGATCTAGAAAGTCGCAGAAATTCCCATAGTCGCATTTGACTCTAAAAAGAACCAATAGAAATTTAGTATTGAATGGATACGAAATCAAGTAACGATCGAATCTTCAAAACTATGTGACTGAATGAGGATCTTCGAAGTCAAGATTGTCAAATCTCGCACCAGTGATCACCGTACACTAAAAGAAAACGAACGCTATAACATGTTTCCGTATTAGGAACAAAATTACCGAGACTACTATTCGAAATAAGAAGCGGTCTTGATCTTAGAATAACATTGATTCATGATAGAAAGATAATATGAATCAAAATACGGTTATCAAGTAGAAAGTCCAACTCCAGTTCAGAACAGATTAAGAATAGAGCTCGAACTTAGAATCCCAAAAGTGAAATGGCAGAGAATGGCATAGGATTAAGATCCATAGTCAATGTCTCACAATGGCATGGTTTAAGTTAAAGAGGGAATCACCGAGACTAACACTCGAGACAAGGAAGAATTTCGATTCCTGAGTGACATAGGACTATGATATAAAAATTTTACGAATCAATACACTAATAATAACGAAGAGACCAACTCCTGGTCAAAACGGATTAAGAAAAGAATTCAAAGTTGGAATCCTGGAACCTGTGGGTTATGACCTACCACGCTTCCCAAACAAAAGCCGAACATAATTTAATATCAGAGATAAGCGTCAATCTCTTGACGAAGTCCATAGCCACCATTGTCATCAATAGAAGAAAGAACGGCGTCTCATCAACACAAGAATCCATGAAGTAAACACTTTTGAGCAAAACACTCTCAAGAGATGAAAGAATGCATCAGTGAATTGGAACGAGTAGCTAGGATACAAAGCTAGATTGCAACACTAAACTTGCGCATTGATCAAATCGGAAAGAACC
>NW_010367622.1:1149062-1165967 GCF_000414095.1 Morus notabilis
AAGTCAATACTGATTTTGAATTTGAAACTGACAAGAGTCAAGAGAACTTATGGAAATAAATCAATAACCATCGGGTCGAAATCAATACTTCCCAAAAACTTCAAAGTCAACTTTACCCTCGATCTTCATATCGATAAACATCGATAATAGAAACATGAATTCCATCAATCAAAGTGCTCTAGGAAAATTGAAACGGACTCTAACGTCAAATTCTCAAGTGCAACAGTATCATGTAGTAACTAATATTGTACGACATGTCCCGACACAAAACTGTTAAAAGAACAACACAACTCAGTAAAACCTCACACAGGCTCGATTTCCCATAGAATTCAAAGCCGTGCTCTCATACCAAAAACTGTCACGACCCCAAGGATAGGGCCGTGATTATTTTAAAATTTAACTTAATTAAACTGGACTGTTTAACCAAATCGCAAAATAATTACATAAATATCAATATAGTTTGCTCCGGAGTCTTTCTTTCACAAATAATATTTAAAATAGTCCATTAAGTCCAAGAAAAATAGTACAACTCAGGGACAATGTCAACCAATACAGTTTACATACAGAAATACAGTACATCTCAGAATTTAAAACCGTAAATCTGAAATAAACGTACCGCTTCGAATTTCGCACCTTCAATCCATGGGCATCCACTTGTCACGCTGCAAATCTAAACCGCTAACTCTGGAGGAGGGGTTTAAAACATTGAAAACATAATAAAAGTGAGCGGAATGCCCAGTAGGATATAATTTTTATAAAAATATTTTAAATAAAGGTACTCACGGTCCGAAGACATACACCCGGAACCGATCATCCTTTTTAGAAAAGGAAATACTCACATAATAGAATATGTCTGTATAATGAAAGTGTGCAGCTCAGCATACCACTAAACAAGAAGCGGTAAAAATGTCTGTCTAATGAAAAGTGCAGAGCCATAATTCCACTAAACAAGAAGTAAATCCGTACGGGTTTCGGGACCTGCCTCCAAGGATGCGATTCCCACATCCCGATCTCTGAGGCCACCATGTATTGTATCATTCCTTAAAATATTTCATTTTAAGAAATGATACGCTTTGAAATCTCATTTCGAAAATCATTGAAAAAACTTAATAGCATTCTCATGCTATTTCATTAAAATCATTTTCTTTAAACATATTTTGTTCTAAAACATTTTCATTGGCCAAAATCATTTAAAATGAGGCTAACAAGGATATGGACAAGAATATCCTACCTCTCGGATGTCAAACCTAGGCTAGCTTTCCGTTCTCTTAGCCTCCGCTTTCCTTAAAGCTTTAATACTTGACCTTTTCCACTAGCTTTATCACAAAAGTAATATCTTAGGAAATATTTTTCATTCCTAAAACGAATTAAGCTCAATCATGTTTAATTGTTTCTTATTAGTGTGCCTTGACTCAAATCCAATTTCACAAACGATTTTATAATCAGTTTGAGGGTTCTTTAAAGATTGAAATCCAATCCATGAGTTTAGTTTCCTATTTAATTTCAACTTAAAAACAACTTTTTAAAAAAATTTCGGCAGCATGCCGACATAAATAGGAAAAATGCCAAACCTGCAAATCAAGTTCAATTTCAAAATAATTCTCCAGAATCCATCAAAATCAGTTTCCAATCGACTAAACAAGTCTAATAACTGAAAACTCCTAAATTTCAATCAATTTCAACAACAATTGTTCAAATCCAAACCCTAACTCAAAATTATTCAAATCTAACCAAAATCAAACTTTCTCAAGCTTAAAATTCGAATTAAAGAGTGGGTTTCAAAGGGTTTTACCTTAAATCAGTTAATGGAGCTTTGTCTCCCTCAGTTTCTCCCATTTTCGTTCTTTTTTTTCCTGAGGCTCTCGGCCTGCCAGCCAAGAGAGAGAACAGAGAGAGGGAGAAACGGCCGGAAAGGGAGAGAGAGAGAGAGGCAACCGGCGGGAGAGAGATCCCGGAGAAAGTGGCCGGCGTGAAGGAAGAAAGAGAGGGAGATGGGCGGCGTGAGAGGAACCAGAGAAGGAAGAAGAAAAAGAAAAAGAAAGAGAGAGAGGGGGGGCTGTGTCTGGGCAGCCATGGGAGGAAAAAGGAAGGGGAAAAAAGAAAAAGAAAAGAAAAGGAAAAGAAAGAAAGAAAAAAGAAATAGGAAAAATAAATAAATAAAAATACATTAAAATTAAGTGTATTTTTAAAAACTTTTGAGGTGAAAATTGAAAAACTGAAAGTAATTTATAACTCCTTAAAATAACTTGAAAACTTAATATTTAATCACAAGATTAATCAGAAAAAATCAATTTTAGGCACACTAATATACACAATTAACATAATTAAACATGTTTAATTCTAGAGGGCGTTACACTTTTGTTTTGAGTGACTAATTTTTTAGTTGCTAAAAAGGTATTTGATTGCTAATTTTTATTTAAAGAATTAATATAATATGTAATTAGATAGAAGAATAACATATCTAAATAATTGTTAAATCACATATCTAAATACTGCCATATCATAGATAGTTCAAGTTTTTAGAAGTAAACATCTAAGTCTAACCAATTACAGTATATAGATTTAAAAACATAAACGTAAACACATAAACATCAAACTAAATAGTTGAACATATCTCTAAAGATAAACGAACTTATAAAGAAATATCAAAAGGCTGATGCAGGCGGCGGCGGTGGAGGGGGCGGGGGTTGTTGTGATGATTGAAAACTTGGGAAAGGATGTTCATCTGGTCCATTCATGAGAACTATCATCTCTCTCAGCACTTCCTCGAGAAGCTCATTTCTTAATTGTTGTCGGATTGTTATAGTGATCTCCTCTCGCTCTCTTTGAAAATCCATTCGCATTTGATCAGCCATGTCTCCAACACGTTGTTGAAATTGTGCCTCGACTTGAGTAGAAGATTGAGATTGAGATGACTGCTTACCAGAAATTGCTAAGAGATTACCCCTTAACGACATAATTAATGACGAAGATTGAAAGTGGCTTTGTGATTATTGGAGTACTGAGGAACAAATAGTAAGTTTCAAACCTTTCATGAAGTGTTATGGTGGTATTTTTTCACTTATTTTACGTTACTTTTTGCAATGACTAATTTGTATCATTCTTTTAGGAACGGTCCAAGCAAAATATGAAGAACCGCTTAACAAACAAAGGCTATAACAATTCACATGGATCAAAATCCTATCCTGCTCATCGTGAAGAACTAGTATATAAAATTTTCATTAGTTATATATTTTTTAACATTTTTTATTCTAATTCAAAATATTGCTACAGATGAATCTGGAGACTAATCAGTTTGTTGGTGACATTGAATTTCACCGAGTTATGTATACCAATCACAAAACAAACAATGGTGCAACCCGCAAGCTGAACAAGATTACGTGAGTGGTCATTTTTAATTAATACACATGCACTTTTTATAAATAAACAAGTTTTATGTGCAATATATTTCATTTGATGTTATTATATTAATAATGCAATTTCCTTACCTTTAATTGCTTATAGTGGTAGTTTACTTTTTATTTTATTTTATTTTTGTTCCCAAAAAGAAAATGGAATCAGATGGATTTAATATTTTTCATACAAGCTTTTTTTTTTTTTTTTTGGTTTTTTTGTTAGGATTAAACACTACAATCAATATGTATTTTTATAATTATTGTCTAGTCTTAAAAACCTGTCTAAGCAACTTTTTTTTTGGCAGAATAAAATGTTGGCTCTTAGAGATTTGCAGACCCATCAATCTTCAGATGCAGTCTCAAACGACGATACTCATCATGTTTCTTTCACAGAAGAAGACATTGTTTAAAGGGTTTAGAAGCCTCATTCGGGATATATCCGAGGAGGGGGGGGGGGGGGGGGATTCTGAAAGGATCTTCTAGTTCTCGTGGTGCACAAAGTGAAAATGACGAAGTAGTAGTGGAGTTGAAGAACAAACTTGCATCATATGAGAATAAACATGATGCATGTACATCATTTATTAAACAATTAACCTCTCAACTGAACGTGTAATTTCCTGGCTACTTTACTCAATTTGATCCAAGAACCACCTTTCCTCTACCTTTGCCACCACAACACCCTTTGCAGGATGATGATGACGACGATCGGTGCAACTTACCAGCGAGCAATGACCAACATTTTCAAAGAACTTCTTCATCACGAGGTTGAGTGCTATGTAGATGACCTCGTTCTACAACTTGAGTAAGGCTGACCCAGCCATAGCTGACTCCGGCGGTGTTCAATTCGTTGGGCAAAGAGGTCATCTCCTAGGTCAAGGGTCTCTGTCTCAGCTAGCTGCCGTAATAGGAACTCAAAGCCTCGTCATCCGCGGAAAAGAAAACTCTTGCGTAGCCTTCCCGGACTTTCCCTTCCGGCACAACAAAAAGCAAAGGTTGGCAACCCAGGCTCTCTTCCGTCAACAGATGATGCTTATCGTCCCATGATCTCGAGAGATCCATGTTATTAGACTTACAGTTTAAACCTTTAAGTTCACGTATAAATTAAATTATATTATAATTTAAGTTCACGTAAATTAAAATAGGCAAACTAAAAGTAGAAGTTTATAATATAAATTTATACGTGAACTTAAAGGTATAAATTAACTCCTAATTTTAAAGACCTTCCCAATGTTTTAAGATGTAATTCTTTAAAACTTTTTGACGCCTACATAGCGTCGGAAAATTATATTCTAAATCTCAAAAAACTTACCCACACTATATGGTGTGGCAAATTTAATTTACAAAACTTCCCGACGCCTACATAGCATCAGAAAATTAACTCCTAATTCTCAAAAAATTTCCCACACTATATGGCATCGTAAACCTAATTCCTAAAAACTTCTCGACATTAATAGGCATCGGGAAGTTTCTAGTCAACGAAATCCGCCCGGTGAAGGACCAAATAAACTTACCGACGCTAACTTTTTAAAATAGCGTTGATCAGTGTAAATATTTCTGACGATATAAAAGCGTTAAAAATTATTAGCGTCAATAAATATATCTTTTCTTGTAGTGATATTTAAATTTTTTCGCTAGTTCATTTATTGTTAACACGTTCTCAATATAATTAAATTAATGAAACCAATTAAATACGCTTTACATGGGTTCCAAAAACGGAATCATTATTTTTTTTTTGCTTTTTTCAAAGCACGTTTTACGCACCTACATATTTAAACAAGTCCATCGAATTTTATTTTACATGATCCAATTACGCCTAAACTCCAGCTAATTTTATTAATTGTAATCTGTAAACTGTAAATTGTAAGGCCAAATAAGGATAATAGACGAGATTAAAAGGCCACAAGTGGGGAACGCTAATAAACAAAACACCACCTTTTTCGGTGCTACAAGACATTTAGCGACAGTTTTCTATGAAAACCTATCGTTAAAACTCAAAATTAGACGACAGTTTCTAAGAAAACATTGTCTAATGTAGAGCTGGAAGCGTGCGGATTTGCAGAACTTAAAATCATTGTTAAATGTTCTATACACTTAATGACTGCATAAAAGATGTCGATTCACCAAACCGTCGTTAAAGCGTGCCTATATTTCTTCAACTGGTCCATATGGCATACCAGTTTGCATTAAAAGCTCCTCGTTATGTTATACCTACACTGGAGTTTTTTGATTAATGAAGTTTGTATATAAGTAAGACAAATGATTGAAACACTGGAAAATAAAATAAAATTGTCAAATGAATTGTTTATAAGAAATTTTGTAAATTTTGCTGCATATGATTGTTACTGACATATTTTTGGACTGATTCTTACACAATTAAAGAAAAGAAGAACACGAGTGAGCTTACTACACAAGCGTCACAACTAGAAACAAAGTCTTCTCTTACAAGCCTCAAAAGGAAGTGAATAATTCACATTATCATTATAAGATTGGACTGAACCCAAATCAGTGACAATCTCTTCTATCAACTCTCTGCAAATATGATCCTGCAAAGCCAAACCTATTCTTCCGATTTCTCGTTTCTCTCCCCAAGCAATGTCTTCACACACTTGTTCCACAGTCTCTTTCAAGGCTTTGCTACTCCACGGTGGTGATGGTGATGATGGCGGTGACAATGCTGCCATGAGATCCGCGCTATTCGATTCGAAACGAACATGCTTTCTATAATGCAGATCAGCACTGAGGGCAGGCTTTCTTTGAAGAGATTCACAAGTTAATCTATCGAAGATGCTTGGAGTAGTGATAATCAAGTCCTCTTCTACTGGCTTCTTCTTTTGCTGCCTCAGGTGATTTTGCATCACTCTTCCTACACCATGCTTAAAATTAGTGATTTATAGTAAAGATAAGATATTCAAATGGAAGGTTTAAAACCTTTTTTTTTTTTTTTTTTTCTTAATTTAAAGATAGTCATATCACTCTAAACCATAAACCAGGAAAAATAACACAGGTTTAGAATTGGGAATTAGGAAAATTGGATAATAAAATACTTGTGTTGTAACAAAAAGTTTCTATTAGGTATGGAATTTTAGCGACCGTTATTTTATTTCAATTTAGCTTTAGATAAAGTAAGTGTGAGTAGAGGGTCATGTTAAAGCGGAAAGAAACAAATACTAATACATGAATAATAACATATTCCATATTTTCTTAACCAATAAAAGGAAGTACTATGCATTTGTCCAAAATAGTTAGAAAAGAAAAAAGTTATCTGAAAGAACTGCAAGGCTTTTAATTAAAATAAATTTCCTCTCTTTTCGATTGAAGTTTAAGATACTCTAAGACAATAGGACCAAAAAGAATTGGACAAAATTAAGAAATGCGCCTCCTCAACTTAATTCTTCAACTTTGTATCCTTTTGTTAGAATTATGTGGCTCTTAAGTTAAAGTGTAAGAGGACAAATGTTGTAGAAATCTTGCAGTGCTTAAAAAACATATAAATCTTTTAGAGGCATTCTAGAAATTTATAGAAATTAAGCCCACCAGTACATCAAATAAATAGCAGATCCAACAAACTGCTAAAGCAATCATTATTTCCTAAAAATATCATGTAAGTGAATCTTTTAATTGAAGTATGAGAAGAATATCCTTTCCAAAAACAATTATGAAAAGAATATTGTGCTACCGATCTCACGAGTTATTTTCAAGACTAGACAGAAATAAAATATCATGAAAAGAGAAAAAATAATTGTGGAGAACTGTCTTAAGAAATTTGTTTAAAGGATTTCCACTTTTAGATTCACCTTTTAACAAACGTGCGTAGCGCGCACAAGTGTCATTTTATGATAAAGTCAAATTAAATATCACTCTTTTGTGACTCTCCAAGCTCTTCTTTTATCATATGTAACAATGATGAAAAGAGAATTTGGAGTTCTGTTTTTGTTTTTCTAATTAGAAAGACAAGTGGCAATAAAAGAGTATTTGAGAACGACAACAAGAATGATATTTTAGTAAAAAAGTACTTGGTGGATGTCATTGCTTTTGAGCACCACAAGTGCTAAGGAAAACAGAGTAAGCAGTAGTGGAGCGGCGATCATCCGGGCAAGATTTGGCTTCACTTATGGGCTTTGTATTACGAGTCTTATGAGACGTTTAGTTGGAGGATTCGTGTCATAGTTCGGATCATAGTAGTTCGTGATTTATTACAGTATTTTTTCTCACAAAAAATACACGTAAATCAAAAATAATTCTGAATCATAATTCTAATTCATCAACCAAACGCCCTCTTATTTTCTAATGTCAACGGCATTTGCGAGTGATTTACGTGTTCATTCTCAACCATTGATCAGCGTGAGTCTCACCATAAACAGTGACGCCCACCAATCAACAGCTGAGGATGAGTACGTGCTTCACTGGCGAGTGCACTCGTTTGAGAAAATCAACGAACCTTATCTTTTGGGCCTCTCAAAAAAAAAAACCCATTATGGGCCGGTTTGCTCCCCAACCAAATCCAATTGCATGCCACATGCATTGAAATTGCTCATCCTTAAAGTCATATTTCTAAGGCATATGCAAGCATGATGGCGTTTTATTTAACACAGCGCGCATGTTAGAAAAAGCGCTGCAAACGTTATGCTGCTTTTTTTTTTCCCTATAGTTGTGAAACACATGCCCTGTAAAAAAGTGGGTTTTGGCCAGATAAAGCCACAAAAGCTGCCTTGTTGTTGAGCTACATGCCTTCCTTTCTACTCCTCTCTCTTTCTCTCTCTTATCTTTTTCTTTTCTCTCTTTTGAACCTTCTTTGACTCCATCATGAAGGGTTTGCTGGATGCACACATCTTGTGGGGTCCATTTTCTATAAGATAATCACCTTGGACAATGCTGGCTAATTTCTTAATTACCTTCTCATAATCACCAATCTAATTTCCTAATTATTTGGTGATGTCTCTCTTTTACTTTTTCGTTTGCCCTATATAGGAATAGTCATCATCTCTAAGTGGATAATTCAATTTCTTGATTCTTTTGCTTGCTTAAGGCTGTTCCCTAGTTTTTTTCTTTTTCTTTTTTTTTTAAATCTTTACCTTAAAACATATTTTTTTTTCTTTCTTTAATTTAATTCCTATTTTGTTTTGGTTCCTAACCACATGACAACATTTATAATTCTAATTTATAGATGATTTTTTTTCTTTTTTTATTGTTACTATAATTTTAGCACTAGCTGTCAGTCAGTCTTAGTTAGATACAATAGTTAAATATATATTATTGCAAACAGTAGCACATGAAATCAGTTTGTCTCCCACTACTAGTAATGTTATTATATAACGGTCGCCTAAAATCAAGTGATAGTATCATTTCCTCACTTGGAATCCTAAAATAACTTTATCTGTGGGGGGAACTAGTCTATTACATGAAAAAAAAAAAAAAAAAAAAAAAAAAAATTTGTCTCCTCCCACCATGTGTATGCATCCTCCACAAATCTAGTCCCTACATTTCCAAACATTACATTTATTTCTATGGTACGTGTGATGGACATATCAAGACTTGCTAGATTTTTGGCTTTCAACCAAGTACTTGCTGGGTTTGATTTTCTTAGAGCTAGTAATTATAATTAACTATAATTCTACATTGTCTAATAAGCTAAGAGAGTATACAGGGAATTATCTCCCATTCACAATTCACGAAGCACAACATAAATGGACAAAGTACAATGGCACGAAGGAAAAATGAAATATCAATCAAATTAAAAGAAATACTTGGAAAGTTCTATGTATTAATGCCTTTTAATCGGTAGCAAATAGAATATGTAAACTAAATTTAAGAGAAAGTAAGGAAAGATTTAAAAAAACAAAAAAACAAAAAAAAGAGAAACCAAATAATTTGTGGAAATTAATTGCATAATTGGGTTAGTTAAAAAAGTCAAAATGTTGAGCGTATAATGATTGATGAATATAAATATAGAACTTGTCATGCAAAATTAAGATAAGAGACGTACCGTAATTATACGAGTGTCGTTTTGAGTACTGATAGCTACTCAAAGGAGAACGAGCCATAAACACATCAAGAACAGAAACCGGACTCGGCTGCTCAGCATTAATATAATTATGAAACATTTTCCCAACCCTAGCTTGATGATCACCACCAGTACTATTACTCTCCGGGCTTCCGAACACCGTTGTCGGCAGCAACGGAAGCCTCTCCGCCGAGCGGACGGCGTCAATGATCTTCTTCAGCGCCTTCAGGTCTCGATCGCACTTCTCCAATGCCCCGAGCAGTCGCCGCCTCTTCTCGGCAGTGGAATACTCCGACGGCACTACTAACGGCGACCGCGGTGGCAGCGCTTTCGACGTAGCCGTGGGCGCCTCTTCCAGCCCCATTAGCCGCGCCATGAGAGCCGGTGGGGCGCGGAAGTTCTCCGGCGAGTTCACCGAATTCGAGCGGCGTATCTTCGCCGGCAACGTTGGGCTCCTAGGCACTTCGCAGGAGAATCTTTGGAGGTTATTAGTGTTGCACTTTGCTTGATCTTTAGCTTTGCTTTCTCCTTTCACCGTTAATGGAGGGGAATTATTAGTCTCGTTAATTTTGTTAGAGGAAGACTTTTTCTTTTCCGTTGTACGACTAGACACCTCTCTCTTTTCCTGCCTTTTCCCTGAAAAATTTTCATAATAGAATGTAATGTTATTAACCAAGTAATGTATCAAAATTATTGATGAAGTGGGTAGAAATTTGATATCTAACTATGTAGCCAAAGAATATTCATGAAAAGGAAAATAAAAAGAAACTGAGGCAGAAAAAAGAAGAAATATTTAAACTTAACTAACAGACCAAAAGTGAGGAATTTTCTGCGGCTGTGGGAACCGGAGACGAAGTGGAACAAGCCAGACATGCAACCGACGGCCTTGGCATGCAGTTTCTCTGCGGTATTTTCACAGTGAGAAGACGACAAAGGCAGACTATCTTGTCTATTCATCTCTCTCTCTCTAGATCTCTCTCTCTCTTCTATGGTTGTTTTGTTTTAATGGCAAAAACTGTTCTTAGCTAGGGGTTGTAAAAGGACAAGAGAGAGATATATGCATATAATATTTATATACATATTTGTGTGTGTGTGTGTGTGTGTGTGTGTCTTACAAATGGAATGATAACGGTTAATAAATTGGGAGTGAGAAGAAATGGAAAAGAGATACAGAAATATGTGATTTGTGTCGGTAAAGGGTCTCTAGTATCGTCTGAAATCTGAAGAGAAAGTAAAAGAGTTAAAATGTATACATGTAAAGCAAAATGCACGCTTCCTGGAGTTTCCTTTTTGGCTTTAGCGAGCCAGAGGCAGCTTTCTTTCGTGTTTTTTTTTTTTCCCTTTTATTTTCTTGTTTTCTTTTTCTGTGATTTTGTTTTCTTTTCTCTTATAATATAGGCCGTTCGATCTTTCGGCCTTAAGACAATTTGCTTTGAGTTATTAAGAATGCCACGGGATTTCAGTGACTATCCACTTCTTCCCAGAGCCAGCGAAGCTGTGGAAAAAGGTTACAACTAATTAAAAGGAAAAGATGTGGAAATGAAACGAAAAGAAAAGAAAATATATGATGATATATATTATATATATCAGTGACTGTAACCCAAGTGGTCGTACGCATGACCCTGTCTCTGCCACGAACATTAACTTGTTGGCAATATATATTTGTAGGTGAATACTTTTAGATGGTGGGAAATTGGAATGATAAATTTACGTATCTTTTGATGGAGATGATACTTGGAATGCGTACAATTGGATAACATACGTTACAATTGTACTTGTACTATTTGGCATGTATAATAGGAATATTGATATTTATTTATTTTTCTATAATTTTGAGACAGAATTTAACTCTTCCTACTATATATATTGGGAAGGGCAACGTCTACTCAAAATACATTAGCATATTTATCCCCTCAAACTTATTTGGGGGCGTTTGATTATGGCGTCTGGTATGTCTTAATCACTAGAATTATATTATTAGGAAAGTAATAGAGAATAATATAATTCTTATAAAACATGTTGTTGCAGGGTAAAACGTCGAACTCTAAATAAGATTTTGGATGATACTCACACGCTTTAAATGAGAATAATAAATAATCAAGGATAGCTCAATCCTAGGCGCCACATCAACAAGCAATTCTCTTATGGGTCGATTGCTAGAAAGAAACGCCAAACGTAAGCATGAGGTCAACCATACCCGCAATCGAAGGGGAGAGGCTTCTGTCAATATTTTGAAGTTGAGGCTACGCAAAAGATGAGATCCGCAAGATTTGTCTCAAGATTTGTTATTGTAGTGAATTTTCTCTCCTCCCGCAATGAACGTAGCTATCAAATTGAGGGTGAATCACTATAAATTCTGTGTGTTTTTGTTTAAATTATGTTTTTAATTACTTTTTAGATCATTTAATTCACGTTAACCGTAAAGAAATTCGTTATTATTCTGGTAGCGATTTTCACCGTCAAAACATGCACTATCAAGTATGGTAGCGTTTTGAAAATTACCACACACAAAAAAAAACTAGTGCAATAAGGCCCCCTTCTATCTAACGATTGCAATGTGTCTTATTTTACCAAAAATTTCTTCCGGTAGTAATCTTGTAGTTTACATTTCGGTAACTAACATTTGACTAGTTAATTAAGCAACATAAATCAAAAGCTCAAATATTAGGGGCATAAATCCAAAGATCAACTCTTTAAAGAGCATTCAGACTCTAGGTTGGCTCAAACCGAACAAAAACACAATCAAGGGATCCAATCCAAAAAATATTTAAATCTATGAGACAAAAATAAATTACGACATTTGAACATGATAACATAAGATATAATATAAGATAAAGTAGCTAATTATATATTGACAAATTTATAAAAATATATATCATTTTCTAATATATAGATATGTTTTCAATGACTACGTTTTTATCATGGTTACTCATTAAATATATAAATTTGATGACGTGACTTGATAAAAATCTAATATCATTAATTATAATAAATTTTATATGTGTGGTGTATCTAAGTTGGTTTAATTTGGTTTGGGTTTTTAGAAGTGAAACCACAAAACAAACCATGTTAATTGGTTTTTAAAAAATTCAAACTAAACCAATTGTGCTTCATATCGGTAATTTGGCTTGTTTGATCGGTTTGGCTAGTTTAAAGACACTAAGCATTATACATGTTCGATTGTGAATAAAAAGGAAATTAAAGTATATATAGATTTAGATTTTTATTTTTTACTCTTAATTAATATATTTTTTAGTCAAATAACTATATTAGTTAAAAGAGTATTAATCAAGATTAATGGGTAAAAATTCAGACTCATGCACTCTATGGATGCATTTGATTTAAGGGTGACAATTCGTGTTAATGGGTCGTGTTCGTGTCAACCCGTTTATTAATCGTGTTAGAAAACATCAACCCAAACACGACATGTTTATTAAACGTGTCAAAAATGTCAACCTAAACACGACCCATTTATTAATCGTGTCAAACTGTATAACCCGTTTAAATTAATATATTGAATAAATAACTAATATAATAATGGCTTATTTAACACGGTCAAGATAGGTTTAACATGTTTATTGGTCAATTTATCATTTCCTTTAAGAAAAATAAATGAATTACACCTACAAATATTAAAATTCACATTATTTGTATTTAATATGTCATATAAACTTTCATATTATATTACATATCATTATATTACAGATGACATATATAGTTAATCGTGCTAATTAATGTCATTTCGTGTTAGGAGGTCAACCCTAACCTAACTCATTTATTAATCGTGTTAATCGTGTCAACCCGATTATAACCTAAACCCATATATAGTAAACGTCATAAACCTGCTAACTTCGTGCGGGTTTTGAGTCGTGTTGCTACCTAGATTACCAGCCGTAATTTGATTATAGTGGGAGAATAGTAATACTAATAGTAATGAAAATGATAATCAAATAGAATGAAAAAAAAGTTGATTCATTTATTTGAATGTAATTTGTAAATACTATAGAAAAGGATATATATTTTCATGTTGATATATGATATAAGGTAAATATACAATAATATAATATATTATAGCATTTAATGCAAACTATATAATATTATTATAATATTAATATACGTATATTATTATTGTATATTATATTATATATTATAATATGATATTTAATATACTATAATACAATGTTAATCATACTATAATTATTAATAGGGTAATTTGTATAAATGGTCTCCAACCTTTTTAAAAGGTGACAGTTTGGTCCCCAATTTTTTTCTTTTTTGACAAAACGACCCCCAACTTATTTAAAAGGTGATAGTTTGGTCATTTCTGTTAAATTTCATTAAAATTTTGACATAATTAATCATGTGCAAGGCATGTGATCTTGTTAAAGAGAGTATTTTAGTAAAATACCAAGACAAGCTCTCTTTCTCTCTCTCATCCCCCCCCCCCCCCCCCCCCCCCCTCTCCTCTTTCCTCCCTCCCCTCTCTCTCTCTCTCTCTCTCTCTCTCTCGTGTAGGAGTCCTAGGAGGGAATCCATGGCTGAGTTTCTTGACTCGGGGGTCTCAATCTGCAACGGAGTTATCAAATTCCTCGACTCGGCACGCACGGCCTCCCTCCTCGACAGCGAGCCGAAGTTGCCAGAGTTCGAAATGACAGCACTATTGTCGGCGAGCTGAGGGTGGAGATCGTCGAGCTTGGCGCAGATGAGGGACCACTTCCCTTGCAGGTCTGGACGAGTGGGATTTCATCCATGAGAGATGAGAGAAGCTTGGTGGAGATAGTGATTGGGTCGGTTTCTTCTTCCAGTGCTTTCATGGTGGTGGTTTTCTTGTTTCCCTCTTTTCCAACAGAGAAGGAAAAAAAGGGAAAGGGAAAGGGTTTTACTGTTTCCATCTCTCTCTCTCTCATCTTATTCTAGTGAGCACTCCCAACAACCCTGCGGGCTGATACCCAGAAAATTAAAAGGGAAATTTCTTCTCAATCAAATAACTTGCTTACAAGCTCAGAGAAAACTAAAAGGACTTTCATTAACAAAGACGCAACCCAAAGCCTCCCCAACATCAAGAACACGCAATTCGAAGTTGCATTTTGTTCTTTCACTTTTTTCCTTTTTCCTTCTGAGTTTTTGGGCTATTAGGCAGAGATCTATCGATGCTGTCGAGATCGATATTGGGGGGCTAAGACTGTTGTCGATGAGCGGAACTAGCAATAACGTCACTGGAATTTGAGGATTGATGAATATGGGTTTTGCAAGTTGAACCGAAATCCCACCCACGCGAACCTAGCCGCCAATCGCGCCTCCCCACTCGCCGCTCTTGCGAGCTGAAAAACCAAAGCTGAGAGGGATAATTTTTCTGGGGGCATTTAAGTCATTTTACTGAAAAAGGGGGTCACGTGACATTAACTGTTAAAAATTTAACATAATTTGACGGAAATAACCAAACTTTCACCTTCTAAAGAGGTTGGAGGTCATTTTGCCAAAAAAAAAGGTTAGGCACCAAACTGTCACCTGCTGGTTCCCGAATTGAATTCGGGTGCGGAAGCGTGGGGATGAAAAACAGCGGATCGTGTATAACAAAATTTTTCATAAAAATTTTGAGATACTCTATAGATTATATTAATTTATGCACGAATAAATTAATCACATTAATTTACATCATTCAAGGATCAACCGAAAAATACCTGGAAGCCGACTCGGATGATAACTTGAATTTCTTTGACCACGAACAGTCCTTGCTCCAAGCTTTGTGTTTAGAATACCAAAGTCTTCCACGTCAATTTCTTGATTCCACGTAGACGTGTGTGTGGGCACACGTGAGACAAAATAGGTTTCTTAAACACTCGAATTTCCACAAACACCAACGCATGCACGATGTGAAATTTTTGGAGAAAAATATTTTGTTCTCTTTTTCCTCTATGAGAATTTCGGCCACACTCAAAAACTAGGGCTCAATATATGTTAAAAATTGTCTCTACAATTTTCTATCTTTCTCATATTTAAAGAGAAGAAGTCAAACTTCAAAATAGAATCAAATCCTTATCTCCAATTTTGAATTTGGAACAAAAAATCCCTTCCCCTTATCCACTTGGTGGCCGGCCACACTCTAGGGTTTTATCCCTGTGTGTGGCGCCTATCTCAGATAGGGAAGGAAGAGATTTTATCCTTTATCCAGTAGTCCAATTTTAATTCAAATTCAAATTCGAATTTAAGTCAAACTTAAATTAATTTGAATTCTAAATTGAACAACTTATCAAATAAGTTTAAATGGATAAATCTAGATATGTTCAAATTCAAATTTAAATAATCACATTATTTAAATAATAATCAATTCTCAATTAATTATTTTCGAGTATTTAATTTTAGAATTCTGTAATTCTAAAATTCCCATTTTGCCCTTTGTGTCTGGTAGAATTACAAGGACGACGCGGGGACATATGGACCTATAATTCTGAGCTCCAATGAAATTAATAATTAATTAAACACTTTAATTAATTTATTAATTCTATTAATTCCAATAGTTACTCCACTATAAACTTGGAATTGAACTCTCGAAATTATAGACATTAATTACTTCTAAACTGCGAAGTGTCCATTTGATATAGTCAATACATATAGATCAATCCTCCATAAATAATTCATAATTAGAGTCAGGTAGAATCGATTAACCTCTCTAATTACATCTTATCCTTGAGTACCATTGATTCTCTAATGGATAGTGATTCATAAAACACATTCATGAACCAGAGCGCTCTTACTAAAACAAGTACCGAATCAACACTCAAGAGAATTATTTATCTGCTTCTTTCTCAAGAAGGAATGGATTCCATCTCGTATAATAACATTCCCAGCTACCTATTTCATTATGTCTCCAAAATACAAGGAATAGGATTCAGGGTCTCGGAATCCGTACTGAGTAAATCAAAAGACATAAATCCATAAATAGGAGTTTGTTAAGAACTCAGGATTAAGATCATCCTATATATGACCATCGGTAGACTCAATTAGAATTTCTATGCTTAACGGAAATTATTAAAAATTCATATTGTGTCTGTGTCCATGTTCCACATAATCTCATTATGCGAAATACACTCATTCAATATCTCGCCATATTAACAGTGCGGATAACACCGTTCCATTCTAAATGGGAATGACATGTATTAATAATGTTTTAATTAAAGATTCCGAACTTTAATTAAATTCATTATGAACAATTACTTTTGATTATTATCCTTAAACATTATCCTCTCGTATACAACACTTATATACCATGTTTAAGGTTACATAAATAATCAAGGAATTTTATTTGATATTCATAAAATATTCATAAATATATGCACATAAAATGATGAATAAACTCTTTTATTAAATAAATAATAAATATCCTTTTACATCTCATGCTTCTAGGACACTATTCCCAACAATCTCCCAATTGTCCTAAAGCAGGTGTGTCATGTCTCTAATCAGGTGATATTTTCTTTCTAGATCAAATACATTCAATGGCAATGTCTT
>NW_010367622.1:1170911-1171328 GCF_000414095.1 Morus notabilis
GAATTAAATTACAAATAATTTTGAATGAATATAACCGATCCATGGAACCATATAATTAACGACCAAATCCACCATCCATACATTCATCATCATGAATAAAAAATAAATGTCCATAAATGCAAGTGCCTTCTCATCACATACATACATTATTAAATATCACATATTTAATATCAATTATGATTATCAAATAATCGAAGCATAAATTAATATCGTCTATCGACCGCTCTGATACCAATTGCTGGTTCCCGAATCGAATTCGAGTACGAAAGCGTAGGGATGAAAAACAGCGGATCGTGTATAACAAAATTTTTCATAAAACTTTTGAGATACTCTATAGATTATATTAATTTATGCACGAATAAATTAATCACATTAATTTACATCATTCAAGGATCAACCGAAAAATACCTGGAAGCC